>NC_091985.1:218339122-218456002 GCF_044704955.1 Pristiophorus japonicus
TTCATGAATTCGTCCTCCACAATATTACTGCAAATTTGTAATGCACTTATGAATGACTCCACGAGGCAACGTGTTGTACTCAAACTGTAGTGATCTTGGTCCTTTATTCCAAACTTCAGAGTGAGGCAGCCGCATGGTCACTCTGCTTTTATACGGCCCCTGCCACCAGAGTAGGAAACCCCAGTCTCCACCAGTTGCACCCTCTAGTGGTGCCAGCATAGTATGTACACATTGTAAACCTTATTGACAGTACATCAGGTAAACAAGTCTCCATCTTATGCAACTATACAGTGACTACACAGAGAGTAAATCTATAGTCTGCATATATAACATCATTCTCCCTCAAGTCCTTTCTGCCAATTACCTTTGCACTGTGTGCTCTGGCTTAGCTCTCCCCAGACTTAAGTGCCAGTAGCCCTTGCACCTTGGCTGTGCTTTGGCTTGGCTCTCGCCCTGTTACCCCCCAAGTCCTTTTGCCACAACTTTGGGTAGTGGTTACCAGTTTGGATGGTCCGATGATGCAGTGGTGATTCCAGTGGGTTGTGTGTGTGATCCATGTGTGTGTCCAAACATCCATTCCCCCCCCCGCCGCACCCCCCCCCTGCCCCCCACAGCGAGATCATGCAGCTGGCCCATTACATTAACATATAGGATTAGACACAGTGAAAGTACAAAGAAAGGTTTTTACAGACAAGTTTTTTAATTGGTTCAGGGACTTACATTTGTTACGTTTTACGGTCATGCGCCAGGATTGGGTAGATTGCATTCATGGTTCAGTCATGGTCAGTACTCAGGTAGCAGTACAGGTATGCAAGGACGCTGGTTCCAGAGAAACTGGACGGGGTCCTGGTCGTCTGATGGCGGCGCTGCACCCCCTGCTACTGGGGTGGGCTTGGTTCGCTCACTTTGCCAGGACTCTGGGCCTTTGCCATTGCCTAATGGTGGGCAGAGCCACAGATGTGTGTGGCCTTCCTGTCCTCCTTTGAGGGCTGCAGAATCTTCTGCCTGCTCTCTAATGGTGTTTTGAACCTGGCTGTTCCAGTTCCCATTCGGGGAACTCGTTGGTTCTGACCTTTCGCTCCCGGACATGGCCGAGGTAGTGACTGGGTCTGGGGGCTGCGCCGTCTCCACCCGAGTGGTGGGCAATGGCGGCTGACTGCGCGTATTGGCGCCATTTCCGTTTCCAGGTCCGTGGCGAATAGTGCCATTCGGGGTGCCTACAGCATGGGATAGACCTGGGGCAGGGTATCAGGATCAGCACCTTTACCCTCCCGAATTCGCTCGTTTGCTACTTTTGGGGACACTCTATTCCCGATATTTTGCAACATTTTGTTCAAAATCTTAATCGGTTCGTTACATTGATTACCATGCATGCAATGTCTCTTTAAGTTCAGTTGGTTGCAGGTCTCCTTTAAGAGAACCCTGCTGTCTTTACCCCAATCAAGTCCTCGTGGTATGGCCATGGCCTTCTTTTTTTTCAGCCATGCTGCACCTCACTGCAGCAGGGATGCCATCTTGCCTCTGTCCTCAAGGTCGACTGCCTTGATCCTTCTCTCCCGCGATTCTGCCACAAAAGCTGGAAGAGTGCCTGTAAATTCGATCTTCCTCCCCAGGAGTCCTGCCACTGGAGCCGGGAAAGTGCTTTTAGATAATTCTGGTCGGATCATTGTCACGCAGTCTTGATGGATGGTCTGTGCCTCAGGCGCTGTGCTGGTCTGTTCTCTGGTGCCTGACCCGAGCGACAGTGAGGTTTTGCTCTGCCTCTGAGCATGGGGGACATCGATTGCCGGAGTGAAGAGGTCTTCCCATTTCCACTGTATCTTCCCCATCCACCTTCTTTTGAGTAGTATTGGACCATCACCTGCAACAATCCACAGAGGTAACTTGTGCACCACGCCATTATGGATTACCTTTACAACCGCACTACCAAGGACTGGGATCAGCTCCTTGGTGTAGGTGCGCAACTTTTCCTGTAATGAAACCAGCTCGGGTCGTTTTTTGTTCCATAACTCTCAAAGGCATCCTGGCTCATCACTGACTGGCTTGCTCCGAAGACTGGAACGCCATTCATCTCGACTTCTATTTTCACTGGAGGACAATTGGTGGTGCAGGTATACACTTCATACACTTCTTCTTGGGGTTGAGCTGCCACTCTGGCCAAATTATCATATGCCCACTGGGTAAGTCGTATTTCTTTTACACATACACTGGAGGTGGCCCTTCGTGATACAGGCTTTGCATACGTACTCAGCAAACCGACACTGGTTAGCCCTATGGTTTCCTCCGCAATGCCAGCATGGTGCTACTCGATTAGCACCCCTTGGCGGACTCTGAGTTCTGCAACCCTGAGGTCTGTGCTCTCTGCCCTGGGCAGAGCCACATTCTACAGTCTTGCCTGTGAAAGGCGCAATTCTGTGTACAGTACTTGTCGGGTTTGAGTCCACAGGATGAATAATTTGCTTGGTGCTGCAGGTCGAGGTCATGAACGCCTGACTGATGCTGATGGCCCTCTGCAGGTCTACTGTGGTGTCGGCCGATAATAGCTTTTGAAGGAGGCCCTCGTGGCCAATTCCCATAACGAAGATGTCTCGCAATGCTTCGTTGAGATGCATGCTAAAATCACATGGTGCCGCAAGTCTCCTGAGGTCTGCAGCATATTTTGCAATCTCCTGGCCCTCAGGTCTGTGGTGAGAGTAGAATCTGTGTATGGCCGTGAGGATGCTCTCTTTTGGTTTTAGTTGGTCACGAATTAGTTCACTCAGCTCATCGTATGTCTTATCCTTGACCTTCGTGGGTGCCAGCAAGTCCCTGACGAGGCGGGAGACCTCGGGCCCACAACTGGTCAGCAGTATAGCCTTGCGCTTCCCCGCCAATGAGTACATCTCCCCTGCCAGGTCGTTTGCCACGAAATAATGCTCGAGCCTTTCCGTGAAGGCATCTCAATCATCACCCTCTGTGAAGTCTCTCAGTGTGCCAAAGATAGCCATAATTGCATGAAAGTCTGTATACTCGTCATCAGTTATTATGTTTGTAATGCACTTATGAATGACTCCACGAGGCAATGTGTTGTACTCAAACTGTAGTGACGTTGGTCCTTTATTCCAAACTGCAGAGTGAGGCAGTTGCATGGTGGCTCTGCTTTTATACAGCCCCTGCCACCAGGGCAGGAAACCCCGGTCTCCACCAGTTGCACCCTCTAGTGGTGCCAGCATAGTATGTACACAGTGTAAACCTTATTGACAGTACATCAGGTAAAGTCTCCAACTTATGCAACTATACAGTGACTACACAGAGAGTATATCTATAGTCTACATATATAACAGGTTTGCCCAGTCTATATGCAGATTAAAGTCCCCCATGATTATTGTATTACCTTTGTTACATGCACCTCTAATTTCCTGATTTATACTGTGCCCTACATTACCACTGTGGTTTGGGGGCCTATAAACAACTCCCACCAATGTTTTCTGCCCCTTGCTGTTTCTTAGCTTCACCCAAACTGATTCTACTTCTTGATTTTATGAGCTAAGATCACTTTCCTCTACTGTCTTTAGCCCATCCTGTATTATCAGGGCTACCCCTCCTCCTTTTCCATTTCTTCTAAAAGTTCCATATCCTGGAATATTTAGTTTCCAACTGTGGTCACTTTGCAACCACGTCTCCATAATGGCATTAGATTAAACCTATTAATTTTTATCAGCGCTATTAATTCATCTATTCTGTTGTGAATGCTTTGTACATTCAGATATAGTGCCTTTAGTTTTGGCTTTTTTCTATTTTTCTCTGATGTCTCCTCAGTCAGTAATGTCTCTCTGTCCATTCCTGACCCACTCTGTTTGTTTTTACCCAAAACTCTGCTCTGCTCTTGAGTCTTGGCATGTCTTTTGTTGCTTTTTCTCGATCTAAACCGTGCTGTACTTTCCTGGATCTCCCTGCCCCACCTTCATTAGTTTAAAGCCCTGTTTACTGCCCTAGTTATTCGATTCGCCAGGACACTGGTTCCTGCCCAGTTCATGTCAAGCCCATCCTAGTGGAACAGCTCCCTCTTTGCCCAGTGCTGGTGCCAGTGCCCATAAAGCAAACCCATGCCTCCCACACCACTCTTTGAGCCACGCATTTACTTTCTAATCTGCTTATCCCTACACCATTTGGCATGTGGCTTAGGTAACAATTCAGAGATTATTACCTTTGAGGTTCAGTGTTTTCATTTAGACCCCAATTCCTCCAATTCTTTGAGCAGAACCTCATTTCTAGTCCTACCTATGTTGTGGGTTCCTACATCGTCCACAAAAACTGGATCCTCCCCTCCAAGTTCTGACTCTGATCTGCCCCAGGGAGAGGGCAGTGTGTGATGTCCCTGTGGGGTTCAGTATGTTCAGTGTCTGATCCTGAGCTGCCCCAGGGAGAGGGCAGTGTGTGATGTCCCTGTGGGATGCAGTATGTTCAATATCTGATCCTGAGCTGCCCCAGGGAGAGGACAGTGTGTGATGTCCCTGTGGGATGCAGTATGTTCAGTGTCTGATCCTGAGCTGCCCCAGGGAGGGGGCAATGTGTGATGTCCCTGTGGGATGCAGTATGTTCAGTGTCCGATCCTGAGCTGCCCCAGGGAGGGGGCAGTGTGTGATGTCCCTGTGGGGAGAGTGAGATCAGTGTCTGACTCTGAGCTGCCCCAGGGAGGGGGCAGTGTGTGATGTTACTGTGGGGGTGCAGTATGTTCAGTGTCTGACGCTGAGCTGCCCTCATTCCTCCTGCTCTCGGGGGCAGTCACGCTCCTCTCAGTCGAGGTTAATTGGAGGGACAGTGTCATCTACTGGACACCGGTGGTATTTCAAGGCACATCATGTCCAGCTCCATCCCAGAGAAATTCAAAACCAACCAGCAGATTCAATTCACTTTATCATCAATTGTTCAACAAAGTTTAGCTCCATTGTTGCAGCTTTCAGTATTTGAAGAAAGCTGTTTAAACAGTTAAACAGGATGCAAACACAATCAGCATTATTTTTATCTGACCCATTTCCCATTGATTAATTGGTCAAATATCCAGAATATTAAACTCCAGCCCAGTTATAGGGGTAATCAGTATTTGCAGAAAGAAACCCCAACTGTCGGAATGGACACGATTCAGTCTAGGATAACAGCAGAATCCAAACACTGCAGTCACTTGTGAACTCGCTGGTGTCTCAGCAGGTTGGATGATTGAGTGAATCCCTTCCCACACACGGAGCAGGTGAATGGCCTCTCTCCAGTGTGAACTTGCTGGTGTCTCAGCAGGCGGGATGACACAGTGAATCCCTTCCCACACTCAGAGCAGGTGAATGGCCTCTCCCCAGTGTGAACTCGCTGGTGTATCAGCAGGTAGGATGACTGAGTGAAGCCCTTCCCACACTCAGAGCAGATGAATGATCTCTTCCCAGTGTGTACTCGCTGGTGTGTCAACAGATTGGATAACTGAGTGAAGCCCTTCCCACACTCAGAGCAGATGAACGGTCTCTCCCCAGTGTGAACTCGCTGGTGTCTCAGCAGGTGGGATAACTGAGTGAATCTCTTCCCACAAATGGAGCAGGTGAACGGCCTCTCCCCGGTGTGAACTCGCTGGTGTACCAGCAAGAAGGATGACCGAATGAATCCCTTCCCACACTCAGGGCAGGTGAATGGTCTCTCCCCAGTGTGAACTCGCTGGTGAACCAGCAGGTCGGATGAGGTAGTGAATCCCTTCCCACACTCAGAGCAGGTGAACGGTCTCTCCCCGGTATGAACTCGCTGGTGTACCAGCAGATCGGATGAGGTAGTGAATCCCTTCCCACACACTGAGCAGGTGAATGGCCTCTCCCCGGTGTGACTGCGCCGATGAACTTCCAGATCAGACAGGCAAATGAATCTCTTCCCACAGTCCCCACATTCCCACGGTTTCTCCGTGGTGCGGGTGTCCTTGTGTCTCTCCAGGTTGGATGATCAGTTGAAGCCTCGTCCACAAACAGATCACGTATACAGTTTCTCCCCGCTGTGAATGGTGCGATGTTTTTTCAGGCTGTGTAACTGGTTAAAGCTCTTTCCACAGTCAGTGCACTGGAACACTCTCACTCGGCTGTGTGTGTCTCGGTGCTTTTCCAATCACACTGATGTTTGAAATCTGTTCCCACAGACAGAACAGACAAACATTTCTCCTTCCACATTCAAAGGCCGATGATATTCAGGTCCTGAGGAATCGAGTGATTCGGTCAGATCTTGATGCGAATATTGGTTTGAGTTTCCCGTCTGCAAATCCTTCCATTCTAATACCGTGGAAAAGGAGTTTACAAAAACCATTACTGCAATTACAGGACAGAAATTCAGAACAGACAATTCTAGATTCTATGAAACATTCTTGCCTCTCTTGTTCCTCCAAAGCTGTAAATTCCTGTCTCATACACTCTCTGTCCTCCCTGTGCTGAAATTCAAACACCTCGCACGTCTGAAGACAGCTTGTCCTCCACTCCCAGTTTTCACCATCTACTTTGTCAGGGTTCTACACTCTCCGGTTCACCGCTTTCTACTTTCCTGAAGGTGCTGACTCTGGCTGGGTTCAGTTCTACACTCACTGGTTCCCCTCTCCCTCCCCTGAAGGTGCTGACTCTGGCTGGGTTCAGTGCTACACTCACTGGTTCCCCTCTCCCTCCCCTGAAGGTGTTGACTCTGGCTGGGTTCAGTTCTACACTCACTGGTTCCCCTCCCTCTCCTCCCCTGAAGGTGCTGACTCTGGCTGGATTCAGTTCTACACTCACTGGTTCCCCTCTCCCTCCCCTGAAGGTACTGACTCTGGCTGGGTTCAGTTCTACACTCATTGGTTCCCCTCTCCCTCCCCTGAAGGTGCTGACTCTGGCTGGGTTCAGTGCTACACTCACTGGTTCCCCTCTCCCTCCCCTGAAGCTGCTGACTCTGGCTGGGTTCACTGGGACCCTGTAGCCCCGCCCACACTTTGCTCCTCTGCAAAGATGGCCACACATGCGCTCGACATCTCGATGAATCTTGGTGGCAGCGCACAACCCTGCAGCTTTCCATTATTATTAAATAAACTGTTATTTATATAGTACCTTTAACGTAGTACAACATCCCAAGGTGCTTCACAACAGTGTTAGAAGACCAGTTAGCCTAACATCTGTCGCACGACATTTGAAAAAGCATAATTCAATCAAGCAGAGTCAGCATGGTTTTTCTCCTGCTATGGCCCCAGTTTCTGATACACTCTTATGTCCTTTCCTGTCACGCTTTGGTTTTTGTTTCCCCCAATGCTACCCTGCTCTATTGCCTTCATCTTGTTCTTTGAGCTTTTAGGTTTCTGCTCACCTGAACCCTCCCCCCCTCCACCCCCGCAACTGATTAGTTAAAGCTCCCTCGGCAACCCTAGTTATTCGATTCACCAGGACCCTAGCCTCAGCAAGTTCCAAGTGGAGTCCGTCCAAAATATAATGTGGGAGAGTGTGAGGTTGTCCACTTTGGCAAAAAAATAAAAAAGCAGATTATTTAAATGGAGAAAAATTGCAAAGTGCTGCAGTACAGAGGGACCTGCGTGTCCTTGTGCATGAAACACAAAAACTTAGTATGCAGGTACAGCAAGTAATCAGGAAGGCAAATGGAACGTTGGTGTTTATTGCAAAGGGGGATGGAGTATAAAAGCAGAGAAGTCCTGCTACAACTGTACTGGGTATTGTTGAGACCACACCTGGAGTACTGCATACAGTTTTGGTCTCCTTATTTAAGGAAGAATATACTTGAATTGGAGGCTGTTCGGAGAAGGTTCACTTGGTTGATTCCAGAGATGAGGAGGTTGACTTATGAAGATAGGTTGAGTAGGTTCGGCATATACTCATTGGAGTTCAGAAGAATGAGAGGCGGTCATATTGAAATATAAAAGATAATGAGTGGGCTCAACAAGGTAGATGCAATGAAGATATTTCCACTCATAGGGGGAAACTAGAACTTTGGGACATAGTCTCAGAATAAGGGGTCGCCCATTTAAAACTGAGATGAGGAGGAATTTATTCTCTCAGGTGGTTGTAAATCTGTGGAATTCTCTGCCCCAGAAACCTGTGGTGGCTGGGTCATTAAATATATTTAAGGCGGAGATAGACAGATATTTGAGCGATAAGGGAATAAAGGGTTATGAGGAGCGGGCAGGGAAGTGGAGGTGAGTCTATGATCAGATCAGACATGTGCTGACTAAATGGCCTACTCCTGCTCCTACTTCTTATGTTTTTATGTTCTCATTACACAGTACCAGATCTAAGCCTGCTCCCTGGTTGGTTCCGCAACGTACTGTTCAAGGAAACTATCCTGGATACACACGATGGATTCTTCCTCAAGGCTACCTTGGCCTATTTGATTTGTTCAATCAATATGAAGATTAAAATTGCCCATGATTATTCCCGTTCCTTTTTTACAAGCCTCCATTATTTCTTGATTTATACTCCATCCAACAGTGTAGCTAGTGTTAGGGGGTCTGTAGACTACCCCCACCAGTGAGTGTAGTATTTATTCTGTATCTGTCAGTCTCTGGTTAGCGAGTGTGGCTTTTCCTTTATACCTGTAAGTTTATAGTATGGAAGAGAGGTTTTCATTCTGTAGCTGTCAATTACTGGTAAGGAGTGTGGGTTTCATTCTGTATCTTTCATTCTCTGGTATGTGAGTGTCAGATTTACACAGTCCCTGTCATTTTCTGATATGTGAGTGTGGGTATTACTCTATCTATCGGGCTTTGGAATGTGAGTGTGAGTATTTGTCTGTAGCTGTAAGGGCCTGGTATGGGAATGTGGATTTCACTATCAGTCAGTCAGTCAATCTCAGGTACTGGAGGTGATTGTGATTCTCTCTCAATCTGTCATTCAATGTGTCTGAGTGTATGAATCATTATGTTTCTCTTAGTCTCTGGTACTGTGTGTGAGTGTGAGATTGATTATGTATCTGTTAGACTGGTGATGTGTGAGAGTGTGGGATTGATTATGTATTTGTTAGACTGGTACTGTTTGAGAGTGTGAGATTGATTATGTATCTGTTAGACTGGTGATGTGTGTGAGTGTGGGATTGATTATGTATCTGTTAGACTGGTGATGTGTGTGAGTGTGGGATTGATTATGTATCTGTTAGACTGGTGATGTGAATGTGGGATTGATTATGTATCTCTTAGACTGATACTGTGTGAGAGTGTGGGATTGATTATGTATCTGTTAGACTGGTGTTGTGAGAGTGTGGGATTGATTATGTAATTGACAATCTCTTGTACTGAGCTATTCTTGCTCTGTGTGACTGTTGGATTTGGTTCCTTCTCCACCTGCTGTAGGCAGATGATAGTTTGCGATTATCGATGACTGTCTCAGAAGGAGGTTTGGTTCAGTTCATTACCTCCGTTTCTCTGCTCTTGTATGTGAGCTGTTGGGTTTGAGAGTCAGTGTACAGACATCAATATGGATTGACACTGTGTCAGTGTCTATCTGTTCATGTGTGTGAGTAAGGGAGTGAAATTGGATCTGCCTTTCAGTGCAATATGATTGGACTTTGAAACAACACATTATTGTACTGCTCCAAGTGACTGTGGGATTCATAATGTAACTCTGGAAATTTGGATTAATGTGGGACTGACAGCTTCTGCTGCTTGTGACAATATGATTGAGATCAGTTCTGTATCTCTGCGCTCTGTGAGTGATAATGTACTTACTGTGTGTGAGAAGGAGCTGCCTGCACTGTTCCTTGTGTTCCGGGTTGAGGAAAGATCACATTTATTCTGGCTTGGTGAAGTATTTTGCTCTGAGAATAATAATAGGAGAACACTATTAGTTATGATATGGACAGGTGATGGAGAGAATATAAAAATAAAGTTATAATTAATGTATTTGTGTATAATAAAGTATCTGGAGAGAGGAATCCGTGATACAAACAGTGACATTGTCTGACCTCACTGCAGTACAGCGACACTCAGATTCACCACACCAGGTGTGTAGGATGGTTCTATAGTAAGTTATCAGCATCCAGACACAACCCAAACCCAGCACTGGTCCATGAATGGGAACACCCGATTGGCACAGTCCAGGTTTATATCTCCCACTCCCATGGGATTACATGTAAAATTCTGAATTGCTCCCTGGAATATAACCACAGGTACCTGGGCTGTACAACAATTATTCTCTGTCTATTGGAACCGAGTTAAGGGCCTGTGTCATTAACAGAAAGTCACAGTGACCGAATCCTGATGTATCTGAGGGGGCGACAATGTATCTCTCGATCACCAGCAACATGATTCTGGAGAATTCAACGCACCAAAACAAAATAACCCATTTTTGAAATATCTCCTATCACATTCCTCTTCTGGTGCCTGCAATAGATGCACTTTGTGAAACTCCTCACATCCTCACTCTCAGGCTGTGTTTCCACTGTTCAATGTCCAAGAACAGACACTGTGAAATTGGAACTGAATCAGGAATATTCATTACTGATTTGGGGAAAGAAAGCAGCAATGATTTGAAAGAGCGAGGTGATTTACTTTCTCTGTTACCTTACACCGTACACACACAGCCCGAGAATGGGCTCCCCCTTCCCCCACTCACTCCATGTTCCAGAACTAGTTCCTGCTCCATTCCACCTCTTACAGACAGCCCCTGACTGCCGCTGAACTTACCCCGACACAAAGCCCATCTGTGGACACAGTGCTAATGCGATGAGCTGCTGTAAGGAGGCTGCTGTTTGCTCCCTTACTCGGGCCCAGGATATCTGCACTCCCTGATGAGTTAAACGATCATCAGCCCAGCACAGAGGAAACGACAGCCACTGACAGAGCTGGGGGAGGGGAGCTCGCATGGGCCCTTCCCGTCGGTTTAAACACTGTGTGGGGAGGGGAGGAGCAGCGTGTATTTAGCGCATGCTCAGACCATCTTTTTGTCACAAATTAAATTAGCAAAAATGGGATTGTTTCACAAGTTGCTTTTATCACTAATTAAATGGACCACATTGAGAACATGTTAGTTATCATCCGAATAACTGAAAAAACGATTGTGTGAGCCTGACACTGGAGTACGAGTGCCTAAACTGTTTTACTCATTCCGTCAGTCTCTGGCATGTGTATTTCCGACAGGAGTGTATGGGTTTTACTTGCATATTATTGTTCAGATACGTGGGTGCAGGTTTCATACTCTACCTGTCAGTTTTTGTGAAGTGAATGTGAGATTTATTCTGTACCTGTCAGTCTTTGCTATGTGAGTTGGGATTTATTTTGTACCTGTCAAGTTTTGATATGTGAGTGTGGGTTTTATTCTGTACCTGTCAGTTTCTGGTACATCAGTGTGTACTTTAAACTAGATTATCAACTTCTGGTATGAGTGTTGGATATTGACCAGTATCTGTCAGTTTTTCGGATCGGAGTATGGATTTTATTCTGTACCTGTCAGATTCCGGTATGGGAGTATGGGGTTTAATCGGCACCTGTCAGTTTCTGATATGTGACTGTATTTTTAATCTGAATCGGTCACTTTCTGGTATCTAAGTGTGGATTGCATTCTGTACCTGTCAGTTTCTGCTATGTGAATATGGGTTTTATTCTGTACTTGTCAGTTACTGCTGTGTGAGTGTCAGAATTAATATGAACCTGTCAGTTTCTGGGATGTGATTGTGTTTTTTTTCTGTACCTGTCAGTTTATGGCAGATGTGTGGGGTGTCAGTTTCTGGTATCCAAGTGTGGATTTTTACCTTTATATGTCAGTTTGTGCAATGTGAATGTGGGATTCATTCTGTATCTCTCATTCTGGGGTAAGTGAGTGTGTGTTTCCTCTGTACCTGTTAGTTTCTGGTATGAGTGTGTGGGTTTTATTCTGTATCTCTCATTCTGGGGTAAGTGAGTGTGGGATTTATTCTGTACCTGTCAGTTTCTGGTATGTGAGTGTGGGTTTTATTCTGTATCTGTCAGTCAGGGGTACAGTGAGTGAGTGGATCTAAGTGGATCTTGATAACGTAGACCATTTCCCATACCTCAGGAGCCTCTCATTAACAAAAGCAGACATTGATGTGGAGATTCAACACCGTCTCCAGTGCGCCAGTGCAGCCTTCGGCCACCTGAGGAAAAGAGTGTTCGAAGACCAAGCCCTCAAACCTACCACCAAGCTCATGGTCTACTGGGCTGTAGTAATACCTGCCCTCCTGTATGGCTCAGAGTCATGGACGATGTACAGAAGACACATCAAGTCGCTGGAGATATATCATCAACGATGTTGCCACAAGATCCTGCAAATCCCCTGGGAGGCTAGATGCACCAACATCAGTGTCCTCGTCCAGGCTAACATCCCCAGCATTGAAGCACTGACCACACTCGATCAGCTTCGCTGGGCAGGCCACATAGTTCACATGCCAGACACGGGACTCCCAAAACAAGTGCTCCATACGGAGCTCCTTCACGGCAAATGAGCCAAAGGTGGGCAGCGGAAACAATACAAGCACACCCTCAAAGCCTCCCTGATAACGTGTGACATCATCACTGACACCTGGGAGTCCCTGGCCAAAGATCACCCTAAGTGGAAAAAGTTCATCGGGAGGGCATAGAGCACTTCAAGTCTCAACGCCGAGAGCGTGAAGAGGTCAAGCGCAGGCAGCAGAAGGAGCGTGCGGCAAACCAGTCCCACCCACCCCTTCCCTCAACGACTGTCTGTCCCACCCGTGACAGTCTGTGGCTCTCGTTTCGACTGTTCAGCCACCAAAGAACTCACTTCAGGAATGGAAGCAAGTCTTCCTCAATTCCGAGGGACTGCCTATGATGATGATGAGTGAGTGAGGGATTCATTCTGTATCTGTCATAAATGCAAGTGTTTGTTGTTGCTGTAGAAATGAAGCTTTTCAGTTACTTACGGTGGTTAACATTTACACAGAAGAAAATGTCAGAAGCAGCCTCGTGGATAACTGTCGGGAAAGTGCTGTTACTGGTGAGATCACGATTTGCTTGATGCAAACTTGGCTAATAACCCTAGAGGCGATGGAAAAGAAAGCAACATTTGGGGACGTTTGAGCGAGATGAGAAAACATAATCAGCGCGAGGAGCCCGATCAGAGAGCTGGCGGGCAAGAAGCATTGAGCTTCTGTTTACTGCCCGATGCTATTTCCAAAACAACGGGGAAGAACAGTCCCTGGATCTGGGAACTTGAGGAGGACTTTCAGCACATGGAACCTGGAAGCAAATCATTCCTTCGAGTCTGTTACATAAGGAACAGGAGGTTATTCAGTCCCTCGAGCCTGTTATATTGGAACAGTAGGAGGCCATTCAGTCCCTCGAGCCTGTTACATGAGGAACAGGAGGAGGCCAATCAGTCCCTCGAGCCTATTACATAAGGAACAGGAGGAGGCCATTCAGACCTTCGAGCCTGTTACATAAGGAACAGGTGGAGGCCATTCAGTCCCTCGACCCTGTTACATAAGGAACAGGGGGAGGCTGTTTAGTCCCTCGAGCCTGTTACAGTGGAACAGGGGGAGGCCATTCAGTCTCTCGAGCCTGTTGCATTAGAACAGTAGGAGGCCATTCAGTCCCTCGAGTCTGTTACATAAGGAACAAGGGGAGGCCATTCAGTCCCTTGAGTCTGTTACATAAGGAACAGGGGGAGGCCATTCAGTCTCTCGAGCCTGTTGCATTAGAACAGTAGGAGGCCATTCAGTCCCTCGAGTCTGTTACATAAGGAACAGGGGGAGGCCATTCAGTCCCTTGAGTCTGTTACATAAGGAACAGGGGGAGACCATTCAGTCCTCGAGCCTGTTACAGTGGAACAGGGGGAGGCCATTCAGTCCCTCGAGCTTGTTACATAATGAACAGGAGGAAGCCATTCAGTCTCTCAAGCCTGTTACATTAGAACAGTAGGAGGCCATTCAGTCCCTCGAGTCTGTTACATAAGGAACAGGGGGAGGCCATTCAGTCCCTCGAGCCTGTAACATAAGGAACAGTGGGAGGCCATTCAGTCCCTCGAGCCTGTTACATAAGGAACAGGAGGAAGCCATTCAGTCCCTCGAGTCTGTTAGGGGAACCAATGGATGTGGTATATTTGGACTTCCAGAAGGCATTTAACAAGGTGCCACAAGATAAAAGTTCAGAGGGTTGGGAGTAATATATTAGCATGGATAGAGGATTGGCTAATGAACAGAAAATAGAGAGTAGGGATAAATGGTTCATTCTCGGGTTGGCAAGCAGTAACCAGTGGGGTGCCATAGGGATCAGTGCTGGGACCCCAACTATTTACAATCTATATTGACGACTTGGAAGAAAGGACCAAGTGTAACGTAGCCAAGTTTGCTGATGATACAAAGATGGGAGAAAAAGCAATGTGTGAGGAGGACACAAAAAATCTGCAAAAGGACATAGACAGGCTAAGTGAGTGGGCAAAAATTTGGCAGATGGAGTATAATGTTGGAAAGTGTGAGGTCATGCACTTTGGCAGAAAAAAATCAAAGAGCAAATTATTATTTAAATGGAGAAAGATTGCAAAGTGCCGCAGTACAGCGAGACCTGGGGATACTTGTGCATTAAACACAAAAGGTTATTATCCAGGTAGAGCAAGTGATCAGGAAGGCCAGTGGAATCTTGGCCTTTATTGCAAAGGGGATGGAGTATAAAAGCAGGGAAGTCTTGCTGCAGTTGTACAGGGTATTGGTGAGGCCACACCTGGAATACTGCGTGCAGTTTTGGTTTCCATATTTACGAAAGGATATATTTGATTTGGAGGCAGAAGGAGAAGCTTCACAAGGTTGATTTCGGAGATGAGGGGGTTGACTTATGAGGGATGGTTGAGTAAGTTGGGCCTCTGCTCATTGGAATTCAGAAGAATGAGAGCTGATCTTATCGAAACATATAAGATTATGAGGGGGCTTGACAAGGTGGATGCAGAGAGGATGTTTCCACTGACAGGGGAGACTAGAACTAGGGGGCATGATCTTAGAATAAGGGTCCCCCCATTTAAAACTGAGATGAGGAGAAATTTCTTCTCTCGGAGGGTTGTGGATCTGTAGAATTCGCTGCCTCAGAGAGCTGTGGAAGCTGGGACATTGAAGAAACTTAAAACAGAATTAGAGAGTTTCTTAAATGATAAGGGAATAAGGGGTTATGGAGAGCGGGCAGGGAAGTGAACCGGAGTCCATGATCGGATCAGCCATGATCGTATTAAATGGCGGAGCAGGCTCGAGGGGCTGTATGGCCTACTCCTGCTCCTATTTCTTATGTTCATATGTTCTTATTTACCTCCAGTGTGGGATGATTGGTGCAAGTGATGGTAGAAATGAAAATGTACCTATACCTGATGTGAGGTTAATAAATCTGTAATTCTCTGACTTATTATGTCCTTTGTTTAGAAAGGAATGAAACACTTGCTACTCTCCAGAGTATTTTCTCTATTTCTGTCTCCAGTTTTCTTTTCTTGACTGCTAACTTCACTGTTTCCTCCCCAACTACTTCCAACATTTTTGGGAATGGTCTAGTGCAGTAATAACTGAGACTGGGCTCGGCATAAAATAAGAAGAAACCAGTCTTGGTGTAATAATAAAAGAAACAATATTTTGTGCAATAATAAAAGAAAGAGATGAAACACTAACAAAAGCCGGGTCTGCTTTAGCAATACCAGAAACCTACTCTATTGAATACAACTGAAACAAGATCTATAATTGTTATGTATGTAAACTTTATAATTGTGTAAGACTTGCCACCAGAGGGTGCACCTGTCGGAGACCCAAGGATTACCTGCACACCTCATGTATAAAAGGTTGTCTGCCATGCTGCTTTGGCACTCTGGAGTTTTATTAGAGACTAAGGTCACACCAGTTTGAGCTTACAGTATACTGTCTTGTGGAATTATTCTGAACATAACAATAGTTATAATAATAGAGGCATGTACTAGAACTGGAATAACAGGGGCAGGTTATTTTACAATCAAAGCAGAAGCCGTGTCTAGTGTAAAGGCTTAGCTCTGTTAAGCCTGTGTGGTAGCTGATGTGCAATGGTCACCACACATTAAAAAAATCCATGCACAGGCATCTCCCACCCTTCAATTGGAGTTCAGGACTGGAATATCGGGTCCTTCATTCAAACATCTGTGAACTCTTGTGGAAGCAAGTCACCCTCGTTCGAGGGACCGCCTATGATGAATAACAGGCAGACTCGAGTATTATACTGAACACAATGCTGGATCTAGTGTGATGGTCACACAGGCAGTATCTAGTGCAACAGAACAAAGATTGGGTTTCATCTAATAGTGCGTGCAAATCAGGGCCTATTGTTATAACTGCAAATGCTTTACCCAATGTCTAATAACAGAGTGAAGGCCCACTGCAGTATGAATGGGTGGGGTTAGTGTAATAACACAGGCACGGTCTAGTGTAATGGGAACAGGGAACAGATTGTGTCAGCCTTGGCTCAGTGGTAGCACTCTCGCCCCTGGGTCAGAGGATCGTGGGTTCAATTCCCATCCAGAGACCCGAGCCCATAACCTAGGCCGACACTCCCTGAGTGCTGAGGGAGTGCTGCACTAGTGTCGTCTTTCCGATGAGGTATTGAACCAAGGCCCCGTCTGCGTCCACATTTCCCCTGCACCCAAATTAACTAAAAACTGATTATCTTGTCATCTCACATTGCCCTTTGTATGATCTTACTGTGGAAAAAAAATATCTGCTAAGTTTCTACATTACAACAGTGACTTCACTTCACTGGCTATAAATGTGCGGACATTCCATGTTAATGTACAATGTGTGAGGTTGCAGCCCCTCTTCCAATATTTGAAGGGGCTGCTCCTCAAATTCTGGTTGCACTTCAGTCCCACATTCCTGATCTTTGGGCACCCTGTGCGGAGGGGAGTGGGTAGGTCGGAGGGCCTCCTCATAGGACTGCTGCTGGGCATGGCCAAGGTGGCCATCAACCGGTCCAGGCAGCGGGTGGTCGTTCAGCCTCTCTTCCGTGGTTAGATCCGAGCCAGGGTGTCCCTGGAGATGGAGCATGCGGTGTCCACGGGTATGCTTACAGCTTCCATGAGAGGTGGGCACTGGAGTGCATCATCACCCCCGGCAACCAAATTTTAATTTGATTTAAGTTTCCATCCAAAGTTCAATTGGTTTATTTTGTCGGTTTTAGTGCCTACCCCCCTTTAATCAGGGGTCACTTGATTAATGTTTACAACAAAAATAGTTGTAAAGGTGCGGAGGTTATGATAGGTGTTGTACAAATGCAAGTCTTTCTGTTTGTCCAATAACTATAGATGTGTGGTTGGCTTGTATTCTCTGGAATATAGAAGGTGGTTTGACGGAGATTTTTAGCATTTTGAAAGGAATTGATAGGGCAGAAAGAGAGAAACCTTTTCTGTTGGTGGGAAAGTCTAGAACAAGGGGACATAGCCTTAAAATCAGAGCCTGGTCATTCAGGGGAGAAGTTAGGGAACACTTATTCATACCAAGGGTGGTAGAAGCTTCAAGTCGCTGGAGAAATACCACCAACGATGTCTCCGCAAGATCCTACAAATCCACTGGGAGGACAGACGCACCAACATTAGCGTCCTCGACCAGGCCAACATCCCCAGCATTGATGCACTGACCACACTTGATCAGCTCTGCTGGGCAGGCCACATCGTCCGCATGCCAGACACGAGACTCCCAAAGCAAGCGTTCTACCTCTGAACTCCTCCACGGCAAACGAGCCAAAGGTGGGCAAAGGAAACGTTACAAGGACCCCCTCAAAGCCTCCCTGATAAAGTCAACATCCCCACTGACACCTGGGAATCCCTGGCCCAAGACCACCCTAAGTGGAGGAAGTGCATCCAGGAGGGCGCTGAGCACCTTGAGTCTCATCACCGAGAGCATTCAGAAAACAAGCGCAGGCAGCGGAAAGAGCGTGCGGCAAACCAGTCCCACCCACCCTTTCCCTCACCGGCTATCTGTCCCACCTGTGACAGGGACTGTGGTTCTCGTATTGGACTGTTCAGCCACCTAAGGACTCATTTTAAGAGTGGAAGTAAGTCTTCCTCGATTCCGAGGGACTGCCTATGATGATATAGTAGAAGCGTGCAACTCCCTCACAGAAAGCCATAGATACTCAATCAATCATTTTAAATCTGAGAGTGATAGATTTTTGCTAGCCAAGGGATTAAGGGATATGAAGCCAAGGAGGATAGATGGAGTTATGAAACAGATCAGCTATGATCTTATTGATTGACGGAACAGGCTCGATGGGCTGAACAGGCTCTTCCTGTTCCTATACAATAGATGTGTGGTTGGTGTAAAACTAACCAGGAGTGGAAATGGGATCTGGTTGAAGAATAACATGGGGAAGTTATAACAACAGAAGCGAGGTCTGGTGTAAGAATAAAGGGGCTGAAGCGGACTGAAAGCTGAAAGTTGCCGTGAGCCCTGTTCAGGCCCTAAGTAAGGCCCCGGACCCTTTAGCAGATTACAGGTCATTGATCCTGGGGCAGGATTACTGCCCGGGAGTGAAGGTGGAAATTACTCCCTGGGTTTTTAGTGTCACTGCAACAAAGGGAGGTTCTGGTGTTAAAATAGACGGTTCATTGCCTTCTCCAGAAGGGACAGAAACTCTACTGGGAGTAAATACCTGTTTATTTTGCCCACTGTTTTCATACTGAAGCAAGGACGTTATTGCTAAAGCTTTATAATTCACAGGTTAGGCCCAGCTGGAGTATTCTGTCCAATGTTGTAGTCTCTGCCTCTATTTATGAAGCCCAGAAAGATGAAAGAGAGTGAAATAGGGAAAGAGACTTAAAAGGGAAGGTGACACAAGGTGTTGAGAGACAGAATGATACATCACAGAAGGAGGCCATTGGGCCCATCCTGCCTGTACTGGTTCTGTGAAAGGACGATCCAATTACCCCACTGCCCTGATCATTCCCCATAGCACTGTCAGTTATTTTTCAGTCAAGTATATATACAATTCTCTTTTGAAAGTTATTATTGAATCTGCTTCCACCACCCTTTCTGGCAGCGCAATCCAGATCACAACTTGCTGCGTAAAATAAATATCCTCATATAAACTGACAGGGAGCAAACTCCCATCTCCCGGCTTCAGAGAGCAGAGGGAGCTGAGTGATTGATCCACACACAGCGCCAGTCCTGTCCGGGAATGGAGACTCCAAACACAAACAACAAACTCATTTGCAAATGTCACCGCAATGTGTGGCCAGATACAGGCCGCCTTCTCAGATGTTTCCAGCAGATTGTGGCCCCTGGATTTATTTTCTGTCTCTCATCACCTTGTGTTTCCTTCACTTTTAAATCTCTTTATTTCATTCTTTTTCATCTTTCTGGGCTTCATAAATAGATGCAGTTTGGAGCCGGCAGCAGGAAGTTGTGTTGCCTGAGAATGAAATAGCAGGCGTCAGTTTGATGTTATCGCCATGAACAGGCTTCCTGTCTGTGAGGGCAGTCTCACCCTGACAGCACCAGGACCCACACACAGGCCTCACCCTGACAGCACCAGGACCCACACACAGGTCTCACCCTGACAGCACCAAGACTCACACACAGGCCTCACCCTGACAGCACCAGGACCCACACACAGACCTCACCCTGACAGCACCAGGACCCACACACAGGCCTCACCCTGACAGCACCAGGACCCACACACAGGCCTCCCCCTGACAGCACCAGGTCCCACACACAGACCTCACCCTGACAGCACCAAGACTCACACACAGGCCTCACCCTGACAGCACCAGGACCCACACACAGACCTCACCCTGACAGCACCAGGACCCACACACAGGCCTCACCCTGACAGCACCAAGACCCACACACAGGTTTCACCCTGACAGCACCAAGACCCATACACAGGCTTCACCCTGACAGCACCAGGACCCACACACAGACCTCACCCTGACAGCACCAAGACTCACACACAGGCCTCACCCTGACAGCACCAAGACCCACACACAGGCCTCACCCTGACAGCACCAAGACCCACACACAGGCCTTACCCTGACAGCACCAAGACCCACACACAGGCCTCACCCTGACAGCACCAAGACCCACACACATGCTTCACCCTGACAGCACCAGGACCCACACACAGGCCTCACCCTGACAGCACCAAGACCCACACACAGGCTTTACCCTGACAGCACCAAGACCCACACACAGGCTTCATCCTGACAGCACCAGGACCCACACACAGGCCTCACCCTGACAGCACCAAGAACTTAGCATTTCAATATGACTGTTCCCAATTCTCATTTTAAAGAATATTTGAGTTTTCACACGTTCACTAAAGAGGGAGACTGACTGAGGGTTTATCACTGGGAGAAATGAGGGGAAGTAAAACTGTTATTTCTCCCAAAGAGGGAGATCAGAAAATAGAAGGATTTAAGTGAGTTAGAGAGAGAGAGAGGAGAGATGAAGTGAGTTAGATACTGTCTGAGACAGAGAGAGGAGAGAGGTTAGGTGAGTTAGGTTGCAGTTTTGTGACATAGACCATTGCATCTTTTAAGGAACCATTGGAACAATATATTCAAGGCAAGGATGATACAGAGCTATTCGGAGAGAGTGGACCAGTGCAATTAGCTTTAGTTTCTTCCAGCACAGATCCAGCACGGATGATGTGCCTATTGGCCTCTTTCTGTGCAGTGAACTACTAAGGTTCTGTGGTACCATTAGAGGAAGGAAAGGGACTTATTCACACATCCCGATTAACACCATTCTCTCAACCATCGCAAACTCATTTATTTCACTGCCTTGTGAAAAACCTGACTGCCCCTTTTGTTGATTAGTAACATTTCAAATCCATTATTTGTGTGTGGAGCACATTGCTGTGTGTGTGTTTCTCTCCATGTGTGTCATATTTCTCCTTCTTAGGCATGGAAATGCATCATTCGAACATCATTCCAAAAAAATCTCATCCATCAATAAGAAGGAAGGAAAGTGTTGCATTTCTATAGCGCCTTTCACCACCTCAGAGGTTCCAAAGTGCTGTACAGCCAATGAAATTCTTTGAACTGTAGTCACTGTTGTAATGTAGGAAATGCGGCAGCCATATTGGGCACAATATCCAACAATCAGCAATGTGATAAATGAGCAGTAAACATTGGTCCCCGAGAGGATGAGACTGGGGAATTAATAATGGGGAACAAGGAAATGGCAGACATTTTGAACAAATATTTTGTATCGGTCTTCACGTACAAGACACTAGAAGCATCCCAATAGTGGATAATCAAGGGGCTATAGGGAGGGAGGAACTTAATACAATCACTATCACTGAAGAAGTAGTACTCAGTAAAATAATGGGATTAAAAGCGGACAAATCCCCTGGACCTGATGGCTTGCATCCTAGGGTCCTTAAAGAAGTGGCTGCAGAGATAGTGGATGCATTGGTTGTAATTTACTAAAATTCCCTAGATTCTGGGGAGGTCCCAGCGGATTGGAAAACCACAAATATAACACCCCTGTTTAAAAAAGGAGGCAGACAGAAAGCAAGAAACTATAGACTGGTAAGCCTAAAATCTGTCGTTGGGAAAATGCTGGAGTCTGTTATTAAGAAAGCAGCAGCAGGACATTTGGAAAAGCATCATTCAATCAAGCAGAGTCAGCATGGTTTTATGAAAGGGAAATCATGTTTGACAAATTTGCTGGAGTTTTTCAAGGATGTAGCGAGCAGGGTGGATAAGGGAGAACCAGTGGATGTGGTGTATTTGGATTTCCAGAAGGCATTGATAGGTGCCACATAAAAGGTTACTGCACAAAATAAAAGTTCACCAGGTTGGGGGTAATATATTAGCATGGATAGAGGATTGGCTAACTAACAGAAAACAGAGAATCAGGATAAATGGGTCATTTTCCGGTTGGCAAACAGTGACTAGTGGAGTGCCACAGGGATCGGTGCTGGGACCTCAACTATTTACAATCTATATTAATGACTTGGAGGAAGGGACCGAATGTAATGTTACCAAGTTTGCTGATGACACAAAGATGGGTGGGAAAGCAAATTGTGACACAAAAAATCAGCAAAGGGATATAGACAGGCTAAGTGAGTGAGCAAAAATTGACAGATGGAGTATAATGTAGGAAAATGTGAGGTTATCCACTTTGTCAGAAAAAATAGAAAAGCAAATTATAATTTAAATGGAGAAAAATTGCAAGGTGCTTCAGTACAGAGGGACCTGGGGGTCCTTGTGCATGAAACACAAAAAGTTAGTATGCAGGTACAGCAAGTAATCAGGAAGGCAAATGGAATCTTTGCCTTTATTGCAAGAGGGATAGCGTATAAGAGAAGTCCTGCTATAACTGTACAGGGTCATCATCACTCCCATAGGCAATCCCTCAAAATCGAGGAAGACTTGCTTCCACTCTAAAAGCGAGTTCTTAGGTGACTGAACAGTCCAATATGGGAATTACAGTCTCTGTCACAGGTGGGACAGACAGTCGTTGAAGGAAAGGGTGGGTGGGACTGGTTTGCCGCACACTCTTTCCGCTGCCTGTGCTTGCTTTCTGCATGCTCTCAGTGATGAGACTCGAGGTACTCAGCGCCCTCCCGGATGCTCTTCCTCCACCTTGGGTGGTCTTTGGCCAGCGACTCCCAGGTGTCGGTGGGGATGTTGCATTTTATCAAGGAGGCTTTGAGGGTGCCCTTGAAACATTTCCTCTGCCCACCTGGGACTCACTTGCCGTGTAGGAGTTCTGAGTAGAGCGCTTGCTTTGGGAGTCTTGTGTCAGGCATGCGAACAACGTGGCCCACCCAACGGAGCTGGTCGAGTGTGGATAGTGCTTCGATGCTGGGAATGTTGGCCTGATCGAGGACGCTGACGTTGGTGCATCTGTCCTCACAGGGGATTTGCAGGATCTTGCGGAGACATACTTGGTGGTATTTCTCCAGTGATTTGAGGTGTCTACTGTATATGGTCCACGTCGCTGAGCCATACAGGAGGGCGTATATCACTACAGCCCTGTAGACCATGAGCTTGGTGGCAGATTTGAAGGCCTGATCTTTGAACACTCTCTCAGGCGGCCGAAGGCTGCACTGGCGCACTGGAGGCGGTGTTGAACCGCGTCGTTGATGTCTGCCCTTGCTGATAATAGGCTCCCGAGGTATGGAAAGTGGTCCACGTTATCCGCGCCGTGGATCTTGATGGCTGGCGGGCAGTGCTGTGTGGCGGGGTCAGGTTGGTGGAGGACCTTTGTCTTACAGATGTTTAGTGTAAGGCCCATGCTGTCGTATGCCTCAGTGAAGATGTTGACTATGACTTGGCGTTCAGTCTCTGAATGTGCCCAGACGCAAGCATCGTCCGTGTACTATTTTTCGACGACAGAGGTTGGGAAGGTCTGGGATCTGGCCTGGAGACACTGATGGTTGAACAGATTCCCACTGGTTCTGTAGCTTAGTTCCACTCCAACGGGGAGCTTGTTGAGTGTGAGGTGGAGCATGACAACGAGAAAGATTGAGAAGAGGGTTGGCATAATGTCACAGCCCTGCTTGACCCCCAGTCTGGACGTGGATTGGGTCTGTAATTGATCCATTGGTCTTGCATGTCGTCGTGGAGCAGGCGGAGGATGGTGACAAACTTTTGGGGGCAGCCGAAACGGAGGACACTCCATAGTCCCTCGCGGTTGACAGTGTCAAAGGCTTTTGTAAGGTCAAAGAAGGACATGTACAAAGGTTGGTGCTGTTTCCTGCATTTTTCTTGCAGCTGTCGCGCCATAAAGATCATGTCCATTGTACTCCATAATGGATGAAATCCACATTGTGACTCCGGGAGGAGCTCCTCAGCCACAGGAAGAAGATGGTTGAGGAGGACTCTAGCGATAACTTTCCCAGTGGCTGATAAAAGGGAGATTTCTCAGTCGTTGCCGCAGTCGGACTTGTCCCCTTTTTTTAAAGATGGTCACGATTACTGCATCTCCAAGATCTCCCGGCATGCTCTCCTCCTTCCAGATTTGAGAGATGAAGTCATGCATTCATGCCAATAGTGCCTCTCCACCATACTTTAGTGCCGCTTGGGGATTCCATCCGCTCCTGTTGCCTTGTTGTCCTTGAGCTGGTGCATGGCCTTTTCTACCACGTGCAGGGCTGGGATTTTGCTGAGATGGTGGGGGGTAGCATGCTGCGGGATGGAGTCGAGGACACTCGAGTCAAAGACAGTATCGGTTAAGGAGATCTTCGAAAAGGCCCAAAAATGGAGCAGTCGGTAACAGGACATCAATTAGTCTCCTCTTATCTTGGAGACATCAAATATCCACACTGTGTTATTTGAAATATCAAAATACTAAACTCCAGCCCAGTTATAGGGGTTATTAACATCAGCAAAAAAGAACTCCAACTGCCAGAATGAACACGATTCAGTCCGGGATGTGATTAACAGCAGCAATAACAGCAGAATCCAAACCTTGCATCACTTGTGAACTCGCTGGTGTCTCAGCAAGGTGAATGACTGAGCGAATCCCTTCCCACACATAGAGCAGGTGAACGGCCTCTCATCAGTGTGAACTCGCTGGTGCACTAGCAGGTTGAATGAGTTAGAGAATCCCTTCTCACACTTGGAGCAGGTGAACGGCCTCTCCCCAATATGAACTCGCTGGTGTCTCAGCAGGATGGAAGACTGAATGAATCCCTTTCCACACTCAGAGCAGGTGAACGGCCTCTCCCCAGTGTGAACTCGCTGGTGTGTCAGCAGGGTGGATGACCGAGTGAACCCCTTCCCACACATGGAGCAGGTGAACGGCCTCTCCCCAGTGTGAACTCGCTGATGTATCAGCAGTTGGGATGACTGAGTGAATACCTTCCCACACACAGAGCAGGTGAACGGCCTCTCCGTGGTGTGACTGCGCTTGTGTATTTCGAGATTGAAAGATCGGCTGAAGCCTTGTCCACACACAGAACACGCGTACAGTTTTCCCCCACTGTGAACGGTGCTTTCTGCTTCCATATTCAAATGCCAATGATATTCTGGTCCTGAATAATCAAATGACTCCATTAGATCTTGATGTGATGTTTGGTTTGAGCTTCCAGTCTACAAATCCTCCCATTTTAACACACTGTAAAATGAATTACAAACAGGAAAAGGGGAGGGTGAGAGAGAAAAACACAAAGGCAGGTTGTGAAATTGAGCTGAACTAATCTGGTTATTTGTGCGGCTGGCATCAATAAAAAGTGACCATGAAAGCTGCTGTATTGCCATTAATACCCTATTGGTCACTAATGTCCTTCAGGGAAGGGAACCTACCACCCGGTCTGGGTCTACACAAGACTCTGGTCTCCATGGGAGGGGAGAGCGAGGTGGGCGGGGCAACATTGAGGGATTTTATACATCTGCAACTTTACCAGAACTTTGACAGAACCTCCAAAACCTGCAACCTCCAGATGGATGGACCAGGGCAGCAGATGCATGGAAAAACCATCACCACCAAGTTCCCCTCTCTGTCTCACATCACCCTGACATGGATATATATCGTTTTTCCTTCACTGGGTGAAAGTCCTGGAACTCCTTTCCTGACATTCATAGAATCATAGAAATTTACAGCAGGGAAGGAGGCCATTTTGGCCCATCGTGTCCGTGCTGGCCAAACAAGAGCTATCCTGCCTAATCCCACTTTCAACTCTTGGTCCATAGCCCTGTAGGTTACGGCACTTTAAGTGCACATCCAATTATTTTTTAAATGTGGTGAGGTTTCTGCCTCTACCACCCTTTCAGGCAGTGAGTTCCAGACCACCCCCACCCCACCCCAGTAAAGAAATTTGCTCTCGTATCTCCTCTATACCTCCCCCCAATTACTTTAAATCTATGCCCCCTGGTTGTTGACCCCTCTGCCAAGAGAAACAGGTCCTTCCTATTGACTTTATCCAGGCCCCTCCTAATTTTATACACCTCAATCAGGTCTCCCCTCAGCCTCCTTTGTTCCAAAGAAAACAGACCCAGCATCTCCAATCTTTCCTCATAGCTAAATTTCTCCAGTCCAGGCAACATTCTTGTAAATCTCCTCTGCACCTTTCCAGTGCAATTACATCTTTCCTGTAATGTGGTGACCAGAACTGCACATAGTACTTCACCTGCAGCCTAACCAGTGTTTTATACAGTTCAAGCATAACCTCCTTGTTCTTGTATTCCATGCCTCGACTAATAAAGGCAAGTATTCCATATGCCTTTTTAACCACCTTATCTACCTGGCCTGCTCCCTTTAGGGATCTGTGAACATGCACTCCAAGGTCCCTTTGTTCCTTTACACTTTTCAGTGTCGTACCATTTAATGTGTATCCCCTTGCCTTGTTAGACCTCCCCAAATGCGTTACCTCACACGTATCTGGATTGAATTCCATTGGTCCCTGTTCCGCCCACCTGACCAGTACATTGATATCTTCCTGCAATCCTCAGCTTTCTTCTTCATTATCAACCACACAGCCTATTTTTGTGTCATCTGCAAACTTCTTAATCATACCTCCAACATTCAAGTGCAAGTCATTGATATATACCATAAAAAGCAAGGGACCCAGCACTGAGCCCTGCAGAACGCCACTGGATACAGCCGTCCAGTCAAAAAAACACCCATCAACCATAATCCTTTGCTTCTTGCCTCTGAGCCAATTTTGGACGTAACTTGCCACTTCGCCCTGGATTCCATGGGCAATTACTTTCGTGACCAGTCTGCCTGGATCTCATGGGCTATTACTTTCGTGACCAGTCTGCCATGTGGGACCTTATCAAAAGCTTTGCTAAAATGCATATACACTATATTATACGCACTGCCCTCACCTACCCTCCTTGAAAAATTCATTGTGGGAGCACGTTCAGCACATGGACTGCAGCGGTTCGAGGTGGTGGCTCACCATCACCTTCTCAACGGGAAACTGGGAATTGGCAATATATGCTGGCCTTGCTAGCAATGCCCACATCGAATGATTTAAAAAAATCTGTATATATGTAAAATGGACTAAAGGTCTCGACAGAAATACTTGTTCCTAAAACAATACTCTTTTATATTGTGTGGACAGTGTCTGTTTAACAATCTAATCTCCCCCAGAACCCAACACCCCCGACAGTCCCACATGGGGAATTGTTGGTCCCACTGGGCCCAGAAATACTGGGGGTTAAACCCAGCAGCTTCTCCTCCATCCCCACTCCAGCTCAAACAGACCCACACAGGAGGCCCGGGACCAACTTCCACATCCAGCGCCCACCCCGATAGTGGCGGCCCGGAATTGCTGGGCCTGCTGTATAAATGCAAGTTGTTGTTGTCCTTGTGTGGGGGAGGCTCTCGCTGTCCCAGGGTTTCCTGGTATCGGGGCCCTGGCCACACGTCCGCCGGCTCTGACTCGGGGTCTGAGACCCGCACTTGGTGTTGCTGAGGCCGCGTTCGCTCCGCTCAGTCTCCCGGAGCCGCACCAGGCATGCTCCCTGCAGGAAGGCGGTCCCCGGGGACCAGCCCTTCCCGCGCCTGCGTGTTGCCCCCCTGCTGATGGAGATAGGGCGTATTCCAATGTACGGAGCACTCTGGGTAAGAGCATCCGTCATTTTCTGCATTGTGTTTCCCTGGAGTCCCTATTCTGAGTTTCAGACACTCAATGCCAAGTGGACCAGGCGTTTAAAGGTCATTCATTTCCCTCGTCCCATGTTGCTGTTAATTTAAGGTACAGAGATTGGTTTCCCTCACTATGCATCTGTTTGTGATATTTAGAGAAGAAAAGACTTGCATTTATAGAGCACCTTTCATGGCCATTTGGACGTCCCAAATGCTTTACAGCCAAGGAAGTACTTTTTGAAGTGTAGTCACAGTTTAATGTAAGAAACACGGCAATCATTTTATGCACAGCAAGATCCCATTAACAGCAATGTGATGATGGCCAGATAATGTTTATTTAGTGATTTGATTGATGGATGAATAAGAACATAAAAACATAACAAATAGGAGCAGGCTAATCAAAGTTTTGGCCAGGACACAGGGATATACTTGCTTTGGACGCAGTTCAGAGAAGGTTCACTAGGTTGATTCCAGAGATGTGGGGGTTGATTTATGAGGAAAGGTTGAGTAGGTTGAGTCTCTACTCACTGGAATTGAGAAGAATGAGAGGTGATCTTATCGAAACATATAAGATTATGAGGGGGCTTGACAAGGTGGGTGCAGAGAGGATGTTTCCACTGATAGGGGAGACTAGAACTAGAGGGCATGATCTTAGAATAAGGGGTCGCCCATTTAAAACTGAGATGAGGAGAAATTTCTTCTCTCAGAGGGTTGTGGATCTGTGGAATTCGCTGCCTCAGAGAGCTGTGGAAGCTGGAACATTGAATAAATTTAAGACAGAAATAGACAATTTCTTAAATGTTAAGGGAATAAGGGGTTATGGAGAGCGGGCAGGGAAGTGGAGCTGAGTCCATGATCGGATCAGACATGATCTTGTTGAATGGTGGGGCAGGCCCGAGGGGCCATACGGCCTACTCCTGCTCTTATTTCTTATGTTCTGATAACTCACCTGCTCTTCTTCAAAGTAGATCTTTTACATCCACCTGAGCAAGCACATGGGACCTCAGTTTAACGTCTTATCGGCACCTCCGACAGTGCAGCGCTCCCTCAGTATTGCACAAGAGTATCAGCCTAGATTTTTGTGCTGACATCTCTGGAGTGGGACTTAAACCAACAACCCTTCTGACTCCGGCGAGGGTGCTACCAACTGAGCCACAGACTGACACATGGACAATGTCACACCTTTCTGCACCTTTAGTAGTTAAAGTAACATCCTTCCTATTAATAGTGAGTCACATTTTCTGGGGAGACTGCTTTCTATTTTGGTGGCTTCAGCCTTTAAAATTCTCATCCTCCAGCCTTGCAACCCTCTGGGACCCTGCGCTCCTCTAACTCCGGCCTCTTGTGCAACTCCCACTTCCCTCGCTCCACCATTTCCGGCTGTATCTTCAATTGCCGAGGCCCTTAGATCTTTGACCAAGCTTTTGGTCACCTGTCCTTCTTTGGCTCGATGTCAGTATTTGACTGATTACACTCTTGTGTACATCATAACTCTTCCCTCTAACACCATGGATCGGAGCTTGTTGCTTTCGTCTGGATTGCCGGTAAGACCTGGATGTCTCCCAGAATATCCCGGTGACCAGGACTACATGCAGCATACCAAGTGCAATGTGACCAGGCAGCTTCGGCATTACCTCTGGGTATTGGAACTGAACTGATTTGACAATATGATCCAACATGCTACTTCCTTTGTTTATTGATGAGCCACACCTTTTAGGATTGATGAGTGGTGACTCAACTAACACCCTTCCCACTTGTCGAGTTCTTTCACACACATTTCTATTTTTCCCTGATGAGCTTTTTTCTATAGAGTTTCATCTGCCATTTCACTCTTTGAAAACTTCCTTTGTAAGATCCTAGTTGCCTCATCTGAATTCACATTCTTTCCTAGCTTGGTGTCGTCTCCAAATGTAACTTTTATATTATGATTATGAGTCCAGGTCACTGTTGTCGACCAAGACCGGGAGGGATTTCCAGCATGGACCCCTGGGGTAACCCACTCAGTATTCTCCCTTTGCAACCTAGCTTCACATCGACAGTAATTAATCAAGATGATGTTTCACCGTGTAAACTACTGACCTTAGTTTGTAAAGAAGTCTCTCAAGCAATACTTTATCAAAGGCCTTTGGATGTCCAGGTACAATGCTCCATTTAATTTGGGATATGCCCCATTTAACTTGGATTATCTAAAAAGAAGGTTTAAGAAGTTGTTTATACAAGATCTGTCTATTAAATCTGATTCTCTCTCCACAGATGCTGCCTGACCTGCTGAGTATTTCCTGTTTTTATTTATAATAGAGAAGGTTGGCGGGAGCAGGGTTGGGAGATTAATAAACTGCGGGTAGGCCGCGCCGCAGTTTATAAAGCCGGAGAACGGCCTAAGGGCTCAAATGTGATCCAGCGGCCCGATCTGTGTTCTGCCAGACGGCGGCTGTGAGGCCTTTTCTCGGTGAAAGGCCCGGGTTACACGCCGGCATCTTGGTGGAGAAAAGATAGAATGATTCCCTGTGCAGCACGGTGCATGCGTGGCCATCTTGGTGCAGGAGCAGTAGAGTGGGCGGGGCTTCAGGGTCCCAGTGACCAGGAGAGAAAATCATTGACTGATCGATTTTATTCTCACTCTGCACACAGCGGGTGTAAAACTGAACCCAACCAGAGCAGAGGGAGAGAGAAAGCTGGGAGTGGAGGAAAGAAATGTTGGAGATGTGCGATGGGTCTGGATTTCAGCACAGGGAGGAGGGAGAGTGTGGGAGACAGGGATTTACAGCTTGAGGGGAACAAGAGAGGAAAGAATGTTCCATAGCAACTAGAATTGTCTGTTCTGAATTTCTGTCCTGTACTTAAAGTGCTGATTTTTGTAGAATCCTTTTACAGGGTGTTAGGAGAGGATTTGGGATTACAGAGACGTGGCTCCAGGATGATCAGGGCTGGGAACTCAACATCCAGGGGTATTCAACATTCAGGAAGGATAGAATAAAAGGAAAAGGAGATGGGGTAGCATTGCTGGTTAAAGAAGAGATTAATGCAGTAGTTACTATGGACATTAGCTTGGATGATGTGGAATCTATATGGGTAGAACTGCAGAACACCAAAGGGAAAAAAACGTTAGTGGGAGTTGTGTACAGACCTCCAAACAGTAGTAGTAATGTTGGGGAGGGCATCAACCAGGAAATTAGGGGTGCATACAATAAGGGTGCAGCAGTTATAATGGGTGACTTTAATATGCACATAGATTGGGCTAACCAAACTGGAAGCAAGACGGTGGAGGAGGATTTCCTGGAGTGCATAAGGGATGGTTTTCTAGACCAATATGTCGAGGAACCAACTAGAGGGGAGGCCATCTTAGACTGGGTGTTGTGTAATGAGAGAGGATTAATTAGCAATACCATTGTGCGACGCCCCTTGGGGAAGAGTGACCATAATATGGTGGAATTCTGCATTAGGATGGAGAATGAAATAGTTAATTCAGAGACCATGGTCCAGAACTTAAAAAAGGGTAACTTTGAAGGTATGAGGCGTGAATTAGCTAGGATTGATTGGCGAATGATACTTAAGGGGTTGACTGTGGATGGGCAATGGCAGACATTTAGAGACCGCATGGATGAACTACAACAATTATACATTCCTGTCTGTCGTAAAAATAAATAAGGGAAGGTGGATCAACCGTGGCTATCAAGGGAAATCAGGGATAGTATTAAAGCCAAGGAAGTGGCATACAAATTGGCCAGAAATAGCAGTGAACCCGGAGACTGGGAGAAATTTAGAACTCAGCAGAGGAGGACAAAGGATTGGATTAGGGCAGGGAAAATGGAGTACGAGAAGAAGCTTGCAGGGAACATTAAGACGGATTGCAAAAGTTTCTATAGATATGTAAAGAGAAAAAGGTTAGTAAAGACAAATGTAGGTCCCCTGCAGTCAGAATCAGGGGAAGTCATAACGGGGAACAAAGAAATGGCGGACCAATTGAACAAGTACTTTGGTTCGGTATTCACTAATGAGGACACTAACAACCTTCCGGATATAAGAGGAGTCAGAGGGTCTAGTAAGGAGGAACTGAGGGAAATCCTTATTAATCGGGAAATTGTGTTGGGGAAATTAATGGGATTGAAGGCCGATAAATCCCCAGGGCCTGATGGACTGCATCCCAGAGTACTTAAAGAGGTGGCCTTGGAAATAGCGGATGCATTGACAGTCATTTTCCAACATTCCATTGACTCTGGATAAGTTCCTATCGAGTGGAGGGTAGCCAATGTAACCCCACTTTTTAAAAAAGGAGGGAGAGAGAAAACAGGGAATTATAGACCGGGTAAGCCTGACATCGGTAGTGGGTAAGATGATGGAATCAATTATTAAGGATGTCATAGCAGTGCATTTGGAAAGAGGTGACATGATAGGTCCAAGTCAACATGGATTTGTGAAAGGGAAATCATGCTTGACAAATCTTCTGGAATTTTTTGAGGATGTTTCCAGTAGAGTGGACAAGGGAGAACCAGTTGATGTGGTATATTTGGACTTTCAGAAGGCTTTTGACAAGGTCCCACACAAAAGATTAATGTGCAAAGTTAAAGCACAAGGGATTGGGGGTAGTGTGCTGACATGGATTGAGAACTGGTTGTCAGACAGGAAGCAAAGAGTAGGAGTAAATGGGTACTTTTCAGAATGGCAGGCAGTGACTAGTGGGGTAGCGCAAGGTTCTGTGCTGGGGCCCCAGCTGTTTACATTGTACATTAATGATTTAGACGAGGGGATTAAATGTAGTATCTCCAAATTTGCGGATGACACTAAGTTGGGTGGCAGTGTGAGCTGCGAGGAGGATGCAATGAGGCTGCAGAGCGACTTGGATGGGTTAGGTGAGTGGGCAAATGCATGGCAGATGAAGTATAATGTGGATAAATGTGAGGTTATCCACTTTGGTGGTAAAAACAGAGAGACAGACCATTATCTGAATGGTGACAGATTAGGAAAAGGGGAGGTGCAACGAGACCTGGGTGTCATGGTACATCAGTCATTGAAGGTTGGCATGCAGGTACAGCAGGCGGTTAAGAAAGCAAATGGCATGTTGGTCTTCATAGCGAGGGGATTTGAGTACAGGGGCAGGGAGGTGTTGCTACAGTTGGACAGGGCATTGGTGAGGCCATACCTGGAGTATTGTGTACAGTTTTGGTCTCCTAACCTGAGGAAGGACATTCTTGCTATTGAGGGAGTGCAGCGAAGGTTCACCAGACTGATTCCCGGGATGGCGGGACTGACATATCAAGAAAGATTGGATCAACTGGGCTTATATTCACTGGAGTTCAGAAGAATGAGAGGGGACCTCATAGAAACGTTTAAAATTCTGATGGGTTTAGACAGGTTAGATGCAGGAAGAATGTTCCCAATGTTAGGGAAGTCTAGAACCAGGGGTCACAGTCTAAGGATAAGGGGTAAGCCATTTAGGACCGAGATGAGGAGGAACTTCTTCACCCAGAGAGTGGTGAACCTGTGGAATTCTCTACCACAGAAAGTTGTTGAGGCCAATTCACTAAATATATTCAAAAAAGAGTTAGATGTAGTCCTTACTACTAAGAGGATCAAGGGGTATGGTGAGAAAGCAGGAATGGGGTACTGAAGTTGCATGTTCAGCCATGAACTCATTGAATGGCGGTGCAGGCTAGAAAGGCCGAATGGCCTACTCCTGCACCTATTTTCTATGTTTCTATTTAGACGGGAATCTTAACCCAAACATCACATCAACATCTGACAGTCACTCGATTCACCAGGACCTGAATATCATCGGCCTTTGAATGTGAAAGGACAATTGATTGTCTGTTCTGTCTGTGGGAAAAGATTTCAAACATCAGTGTGACTGATAAAGCACCGAGACACACACACACACCTGAGTGAGAGTTTTCCAGTGCATTGACTGTGGAAAGAGCTTTAACTAGTTGCACAGCCTGAAAAAACATTGTTCCATTCACAGCGGGGAGACACTATACACTTGTTCTGTGTGTGGACGAGGCTTCAACTGATCGTCCAACCTGGAGAGACACAAGGACACACGCACCACGGAGAAACATAGAAACATAGAAAATAGGTGCAGTAGGCCATTCGGCCTTTCTAGCCTGCACCGCCATTCAATGAGTTCATGGCTGAACATGCAACTTCAGTACCCCATTCCTGCTTTCTCGCCATACCCCTTGATCCCCCTAGTAGTAAGGACGACATCTAACTCCTTTTTGAATATATTTAGTGAATTGGCCTCAACAACTTTCTGTGGTAGAGAATTCCATAGGTTCATCACTCTCTGGGTGAAGAAGTTTCTCCTCATCTCGGTCCTAAATGGCTTACCCCTTATCCGTGGGAATGTGGGAAGGGATTCAATTATCCATCTGATCTGGAAATTCATTGACGCAGTCACACTGGGGAGAGGCTGTTCACCTGCCCAGTGTGTGAGAAGGGATTCACTCGGCCATTTCACCTCACTGAACACCAGCGAGTTCACACTGATAAGAGACTTTTTAAATGCTGTCACTGTGAGAAGAGCTTTAAAAGCAGAAATAATCTGCTTGCACACCAACACACTCACACTGGGAAGAGGCCGTTCACCTGCCCTGTGTGTGAGAAGGGATTCACTCAGTTATCCACCTCACTGAACACCAGCGATTTCACACTGGTAAGAGACTTTTTAAATGCTCTGACTGTGAGAAGAGCTTTACTCAGTTATCCACACTGGGGAAACACAAGCGAGTTCACACTGGGGAAAGAGCTTTTAAATGCTCAGATGAGCTGAGTAAACACCAGCTTATTCACACTGATAAAAGATCATTCAGGTGCTCGCACTGTGGGAAGAGCTTCAGGCAGTCATCAACCCTCATTGTACACCAGTGGAGGCATACAACTCCAGGGAGCAGCGCGAGCTGGTGCAGGAGGCCGACGGCAGCGAAGAGTGATGTCATCAAGGTCCAGGTCAGTGATTGCAGCGTGGGCAGATACAGCAGGAGCGGTGAGGTCGGGGCGAAGGAGCGGCGAGAGACTGTAGAGGGATGTTAGCGGGGCCCAGGGGAGGAGTGAGTTCGGGGCCAGGGGCAGCGCGGGCCAGCCCACACTGCGATACGTGCACACACGAGGTCTGTGCAGCAGAGCTGGTCTCCAGTCGTCTTGGGTAATCCTAGTCACTCTGTCAAGCCCATGTTGTGGCTGGTGTGTAACAGCCACCATACGTTAAAAAAATCCACGCACAGGCATCTTCCACCCTTGAGGATGTAGTTTGGGTGCTTCATTGAAACACCTGTGAACTCATCCTGTTTTTGGCATGGAAGCAAGTCATCCTTGTTTTGAGGAACTGCTTATGATGATGCTGACACCAGTGAGTTCACACTGGGGAGAGGCTGTTCACCTGCTGTGTGTGTCGGAAGGGATTCACTCAGTCATTCCACCTCACTGAACACAGGCGAGTTCACCGTGATAATAGACCGTTTAAATGTTCTGACTGTGAAAAGAACTTTAAAAGGTCACAAGATCTGCGGAACCACCAGCGAGTTCACGCTGGGGAGAGGCCGTTCACCTGCTCAGTGTGTGCGAAGGGATTCACTCGATCATCCCGCCTTCTAATACAGCAGTTCACAGGTGACTGCAGGGGTTGGATTCTGCTGTTAACCACATCCAGGACTGAACCATGTTCATTCTGGCAGTTGGAGTTTGTTTCTGCTGATGTTAATAACTTTTATAGCTGGGCTAGTTTAATATTCTGTTCAAATGGCAAATAAATCAGCTTTCCTTTAAACACGAGATAAGAGGAGACTAATTAATGTCCTCTTACTGTCGGTTCCATTTTTGGGCATTTTCTCCTTTCTAGCTCTAGACGATTTCAGTTTTGATACCTTCGGTTACTCTTATGGACAAATCCTAGCTTCCCATACCTTCCAGAGCTTTGGTATCCAGGGAAGGTATCGGTAACATGCCCGGGATCACTAAACACAAAACCCAGTCTGTTAATCACTTTCAGTTACTGGACTTTGCGTGCGCCCCACAGCCCTTTAGCTGCTTCTTTTAGTGAGTTGCTAGTTCGAGTTAACCCTCCCCTGACAAGCAGAAGCTCGCCTTGTGACGCATTCCTTCCACCTGCAGTTCATTGTAAAATCTCGGCAATACCGACAGGCCAAACACTGTTTTATCCACTCAATCTGCCCAAGCACACCGGAAACAAAGTGACTAATTCGATAACACCTGGAGGCAAACTCAGCTCTCGGGAGATTTTAAAAGGGCACTGCGCAGATACACTGTGCACAGCTCTGGTCTCCGTATCACAAAAAGGCAAGAGAGGCAGTGGGGAAAGTGCAACAAAAGATTCACAAGGATGATACCGGAACCGAGAGATTATAATCAGGAAAGCCTGAACAAGCTGGGAGACGGCTGAGGGGTGACCTGATGGAGATCTTTAAGATTATGAAGCGGTTCGATAGGGTAGACGTAGAGAAGATGTTTCCACTTGTGGGGGAATCCAAAACTAGGGGTCATAAACATAAGATAGTCACGAATAAATCCAATAGGGAACTCATAAGATCATAATAAGAACATAAGAATTAGGAACAGGAGTAGGCCATCTAGCCCCTCGAGCCTGCTCCACCATTCAACAAGATCATGGCTGATCTGGCCGTGGACTCAGCTCCACTTACCTGCCCGCTCCCCGCAACCCTTAATTCCCTTATTGGTTAAAAGTCTATCTATCTGTGATTTGAATACATTCAATGAGCTAGCCTCAACTGCTTCCTTGGGCAGAGAATTCCATAGATTCACAACCCTCTGGGAGAAGAAATTCCTTCTCAACTCAGTTTTAAATTGGCTCCCCCGTATTTTGAGGCTGTGCCCCCTAGTTCTAGTCTCCCCGACCAGTGGAAACAACCTCTCTGCCTCTATCTTGTCAATCCCTTTCATTATTTTAAATGTTTCTATAAGATCACCCCTCATCCTTCTGAACTCCAACGAGTAAAGACCCAGTCTACTCAATCTATCATCATAAGGTAATCCCCTCATCTCCGGAATCAGCCGAGTGAATCATCTCTGTACCCCCTCCAAAGCCAGTATATCCTTCCTTAAGTAAAGTGACCAAAACTGCATGCAGTACTCCAGGTACAGCCTCACCAATACCCTATACAGTTGCAGCAGGACATCCCTGCTTTTGTACTCCATCCCTCTCGCAATGAAGGCCAACATTCCATTCACCTTTCTGATTGCCTGCTGCACCTGCAAACTAACTTTTTGGGATTCATGCACAAGGACCCCCAGGTCCCTCTGCACCGCAGCATGTTGTAATTTCTCCCCATTCAAATAATATTCCCTTTTACTGTTTTTTTTCCCCAAGGTGGATGACCTCACACTTTCCAACATTGTATTCCATCTGCCAAACCTTAGCCCATTCGCTTAACTTATCTAAATCTCTTTGCAGCCTCTGTGTCCTCTACACAACCCGCTTTTCCACGAATCTTTGTGTCATCTGCAAATTTTGTTGCACTACACTCTGTCCCCTCTTCTAGGTCATCTATGTATATCGTAAACAGTTGTGGTCCCAGTACTGATCCCTGCGGCACACCACTAACCACTGATTTCCAATCGGAAAAGGACCTGACTCTCTGCTTTCTGTTCGCCAGCCAATTCTCTATCCATGCTAATACATTTCCTCTGACTCCGCGTACCTTTATCTTCTGCAGTAACCTTTTGTGTGGCACCTTATCAAATGCCTTTTGGAAAACTAAATACACCACATCCATCGGTACACCTCTATCCACCATGCTCGTTATATCCTCAAAGAATTCCAGTAAGTTAGTTAAACACGATTTCCCTTTCATGAATCCATGCTGTGTCTGCTTGATTGCACTATTCCTATCCAGATGTCCCACTATTTCTTCCTTAATGATAGTTTCAAGCATTTTCCCCACTACAGATGTTAAACTAACCGGCCTATAGTTACCTGCCTTTTGCCTGCCCCATTTTTTAAACAGAGGCGTTACATTAGCTGCTCTCCAATCCGCTGGTACCTCCCCAGAGTCCAGAGAATTTTGGTAGATTGTAACCAATGCATCTGCTATAACTTCCGCCATCTCTTTTAATAACCTGGGATGCATTTCATCAGGACCAGGGGACTTGTCTACCTTGAGTCCCATTAGCCTGTCCAGCACTACCCGCCTAGTGATAGTGGTTGTCTCAAGGTCCTCCCTTCCCACATTCCTGTGACCAGCAATTTTTGGCATGGTTTTTGTGTCTTCCACTGTGAAGACCGAAGCAAAATAATTGTTTAAGGTCTCAGCCATTTCCACATTTCCCATTATTAAATCCCCCTTCTCATCTTCTAAGGGACCAACATTTACTTTCGTCACTCTTTTCCGTTTTATATATCTGTAAAAGCTTTTACTATCTGTTTTTATGTTTTGCGCAAGTTTATTTTCGTAATCTATCTTTTCTTTCTTTATTGCTTTCTTAATCATTCTTTGCTGTCGTTTAAAATGTTCCCAATCTTCCAGTTTCCCACTAACCTTGGCCACTCTATACGCATTGGTTTTTAATTTGATACTCTCCTTTATTTCCTTGGTTATTCACAGCTGGTTATCCCTTCTCTTACCGTCCTTCCTTTTCACTGGAATATATTTTTGTTGAGCACTATGAAAGAGCTCCTTAAAAGTCCTCTACTGTTCCTCAATTGTGCCACCGTTTAGTCTGTGTTTCCAGTCTACTTTAGCCAACTCTGCTCTCATCCCACTGTCGTCCCCTTTGTTTAAGCATAGTACGCTCGTTTGAGACACTATTTCCTCATCCTCAATCTGCATTACAAATTCAACCATACTGTGGTCACTCATTCCGAGAGGATCTTTTACTAGGAGATCGTTTATTATTCCTGTCTCATTACACAGAACCAGATCTAAGATAGCTTGCTCCCTTGTAGGTTCTGTAACATACTGTTCTAAGAAACAATCCCGTATGCATTCTATGAATTCCTCCTCCAGGCTACCCCGTGCGATTTGATTTGACCAATCGATATGTAGGTTAAAATCCCCCATGACTACTGCCGTTCCTTTTTCACATGCCTCCATTATTCCCTTGATTATTGCCCGCCCCACCGTGAAGTTATTATTTGGGGGCCTATAAACTACGCCCACCAGTGACTTTTTCCCCTTACTATCCCTAATCTCCACCCACAATGATTCAACATTTTGTTCATTAGAGCCAATATCGTCTCTCACAACTGCCCTGATATCATCCTTTATTAACAGAGCTACCACACTTCCTTTCTCTTCTTGTCTATCTTTCTGAATTGTTAGATACCCCTGTATGTTTAATTCCCAGTCTTGGTCACCCTGCAACCACGTTTCTGTAATGGCCACCAAATCATACCCATTTGTAATGATTTGTGCCGTCAACTCATTTACTTTATTTCGAATGCTGCGTGCGTTTAGGTAGAGTGTTTTAATACTAGTTTTTAATCCATGATTTTTAGTTTTGACCCCTCCTGCAGCACCTTTATATTCAGTGGCCCTATTTGTTTTTTGCCTTGGGTTTCTCTGCCCTCCACTTTTACTCATCTCCTTTCTGTCTTTTGCTTTTGTTTCCCTCTGTCTCCCTGCATTGGTTCCCATTCCCCTGCCATATTAGTTTAACTCCTCCCCAACAGCACTAGCAAACACTCCCCCTAGGACATTGGTTCCGGTCCTGCCTAGGTGCAGACCGTCCAGTTTGTACTGGTCCCACCTCCCCTAGAACCGGTTCCAATGTCCCAGGAATTTGAATCCCTCCCTGCTGCACCACTGCTCAAGCCACGTATTCATCTGAGCTGTCCTGCGATTCCTACTATGACTAGCACATGGCACTGGTAGCAATCCCGAGATTACTACTTTTGAGGTCCTACGTTTTAATTTAGCTCCTAGCTCCTTAAATTCATCTCGTAGGACCTCATCCCTTTTTTTACCTATATCGTTGGTACCAATCTGCACCACGACAACTGGCTGTTCACCCTTCCTTTTCAGAATGTCCTGCACCCGCTCCGAGACATCCTTGACCCTTGCACCAGGGAGGCAACATACCATCCTGGAGTCTCGGTTGCGGCCGCAGAAACGCCTATCTATTCCCCTTACAATCGAATCCCCTATCACTCGGGAGAAATGTCTTTACCCAGAGAGTGCTAAGAATGTGGAGGAGTTGAGGCGAGTAGCATCGATGCATAGTTTAAAGGGAAGCTAGATAAACACAAGAGGGAGAAAGGAATAAAAGGTTATACTGATAGGGTTAGATGAAGTGGGGTGGGAGGAGGCTTGTGTGGAGCATAAACACCGGCATAGACCAGATGGGCCGAATGGCCTCTTTCTGTGCTGTAAATTCTCTGTAATCTCTCCCACCTTCCACGTGTGAATAGAGCTTCATGCCTGCAAACCTGTTTAAATTTGCCCTTTCCCGGGGTTTTCCCCTGAGCATGTGCTGGGGCCCAGTGGGCTTTCACTGCTCCGGGGTATTTCCGGGTGTGTCCGCACTGCCCCTGGAATTCCCACACATTGCTCCCTGGGTGTGAGGCCAGCGCTCTGTGCCTTTAAACACTGGAGTGAAGCCGAGTCCTGCAGGCACACAGTCACTAGGAGCAGTTTCTAACTGTCCAGACTGACCGTTTGGGGAGATTAGTCCCACCTTTGGGATAGTTATGGTTTCTTCCCATTGTCCCGTTGCTTGTTCCCTTCCCTGTGTTCACTTCCAGCCCTTGAACCTGAATCATGTGTAAGAAGGATACCCTCTGTATAAAGAGACACCTTGTGTTTTCTCCCACCACTCGAATCTCTCTTATTCCTCAATTCTAACCATAGATTTACAACCTTCAGAGAAGAAATTCCTCCTCATCTCCGTCTTAAAAGGGCGACCACTTATTCTGAAACTACGCCCCCTAGTTCTAGATTCCCCCACGAGGGGAAACATCCTCTCTGCTCTACCCTGTCGACCACTCTCAGAATCTTACACGTTTCAAAAAGATCACCTCTCATTCTTCTAAACTCCAATGCGTGTAGGCTCAACATGCTCAATCTTTCTTCATATAACCCCTTCATCTCAGGAATCAACCTTGTTAGCCTTCTCTGAACTGCCTCCAATGCAAGTATATCCCTCCTTAAATAAAGAGACCAAAACTGTACGCAGTATTATCAGTGGTCTTACCAACGCCCTGTACAGTTGTAGCAGGACTTCCTTACTTTTATACTCTATCCCCTTTGCAATAAAGACCAACATTCCATTTGCCTTCCTGATCACTTGCTGTACCTGGGAGTGTTGGATGGGACAGTGTAGAGGGTGCTTTACTCTGTATCTAACTCAGGTTGTGCCTGGCCTGGGAATGTCTGTTGGAACCCCCGGGAGCGCTTCACTGGGCTGTTTAGAGAGAGATTTACCCTTTATCTAAATTATGCTGTATCTGCCCTCGGAGTGTTTGATGGGACAGTGTAGAGGGAGCTTTACTCTGTATCTAACCCGTGCTGTACCTGCCCTGGGAGTGTTTGATGGGACAGTGTAGAGGGAGCTTTACTCTGTATCTAACCCACGCTGTACCTGGCATCCAGGAAGGAGCTGAACACCTCGAGTTTCTTCGCCGAGAGCAAGCTGAAGCCAAGTGTCGACACTGGAAGGAGCGCAGGGCAACCCAGGCACCCCAACCACCCAAACACCCTCTGCCCCATCTGTGACAGAGACTGTAGGTCCCGCATTGGACGCTTCAGTCACCTGAGAACTCATTTTTAGTGTGGAAGCAGTTCATCCTCGACTCTGAGGGACTGCCTGTGATGATGACATGATGATCTAACCCGTGCTGTACCTGCCCTGGGACTGTTTAATGGGCAATGTAGAGGGTGATTTACTGTGTATTTAATTTGTGCTGTCATCATCATCATCATAGGCAGTCCCTCGGAATCGAGGAAGACTTGCTTCCACTCTTAGCATGGGTTCTTAGGTGGCTGTACAGTCCAATAAGAGAACCACAGTCTCCGTCACAGGCGGGACAGCCAGTGGCTGAGGGGAAGAGTGGGCAGGGAGCCTGGTTTGCCGCACACTCCTTCCGCTGCCTGCGCTTGGTTTCTGCATGCTCTCGGCTACGAAACTTGAGGAGCTCAACACCCTCCCGGATGCACTTCGGGTGGTCTTTGGTCAGGGAAACCCAGGTGTCAGTGGGGATATCGCACTTTATCAGGGAGGCTTTGAGGGTGTCCTTGTAACCTTTCCTCTGCCCGCCATTGGTTCGTTTGCCATGGGCGAGTTCCGAGTAGAGCGCTTGCTTTGGGAATCTAGTGTCTGGCATGCGAACTAGGTGGCCTGCCCAGTGGAGCTGATCAAGTGTGGTCAGTGCTTCAATGCTGGGGATGTTGGCCTGGACGAGAAGGCTAATGTTTGTGCGTCTGTCCTCCCAGGGGATTTGCAGGATCTTGCGGAGACATCGTTGGTGGTATTTCTCCAGCGACTTGAGGTGTCTACTGTACATGGTCCATGTCTCTGAGCCATACAGGAGGGCCTTGTAGACCATGAGCTTGGTGACAGTTTTGAGGGCGTGGTCTTCAAACACTCTTTTCCTCAGGCGGCCGAAGGCTGTACTGGAGGCGGTGCTGGATCTCGTCGTCAATGTCTGCTCTTGTTGATAGGAGGCTCCCGAGATAAGGGACGTTGTCCACGTTGTCCAGGGCCGCGTCGTAGATCTTGATGTCTGGGGGGCAGTGCTGTGTGGCGAGGACAGGCTGGTGGAGGTCTTTTGTCTTACTGGTGTGCTGTACCGGCCTTGGAATATAGAGTGGGACAGCGTAGAGGGAGCTTTAACCTGTAACCTGTGCTGTACCTGCCCTGGGAGTGTTTGATGGGACAGTGTAGAGGGAGCTTTACTCTGTATATAACCCGTACTTTCCCTGCCCTGGGATTGTTTGATGGTATAGCGTAGAAACATAGAAACACAGAAAATAGGTGCAGGAGTAGGCCATTCGGCCCTTCGAGCCTGCACCGCCATTCAATGAGTTCATGGCTGAACATGCAACCGTAGTACCCCATTCCTGCTTTCTCGCCATACCCCTTGATCCCCCTAGTAGTAAGGACTATATCTAACTCCTTTTTGAATATATTTAGTGAATTGGCCTCAACAACTTTCTGTGGTAGAGAATTCCACAGGTTCACCACTCTCTGGGTGAAGAATTTTCTCCTTATCTCAGTCCTAAATGGCTTACCCCTTATCCTTAGACTGTGACCCCTGGTTCTGGACTTCCCCAACATTGGGAACATTCTTCCTGCATCTAACCTGTCTAACCCCGTCAGAATTTTAAACGTTTCTATGAGATCCCCTCTCATTCTTCTGAACTCCAGTGAATACAAGCCCAGTTGATCCAGTCTTTCTTGATATGTCAGTCCCGCCATCCCGGGAATCAGTCTGGTGAACCTTCGCTGCACTCCCTCAATAGTAAGAATGTCCTTCCTCAAGTTAGGAGACCAAAACTGTACACAATACTCCAGATGTGGCCTCACCAAGGCCCTGTACAACTGTAGCAACACCTCCCTGCCCCTGTACTCAAATCCCCTCACTATGAAGGCTAACATACCATTGCTTTCTTAACCGCCTGCTGTACCTGCATGCCAACCTTCAATGACTGATGTACCATGACACCCAGATCTCGTTGCACCTCCCCTTTTCCTAATCTGTCACCATTCAGATAATAGTCTGTCTCTCTGTTTTTACCACCGAAGTGGATAACCTCACATTTATCCACATTATACTCCATCTGCAAAATTTGTTTGATATCTTGCTGCATTACGCAGCTTTCTTCTTCATTATGAACCACACAGCCGATTTTAGTATCTTCTGCAAACTTCTTAATCATACCCCCTATATTCAAATCTAGATCATTAATGTATATCACAAAAAGCAAGCGACCTAGTACAGAGTCCTGCGGAACCCCACTGGAATTATCCTTCCAGTCACAAAAACACCCATCAACCATTACCCTTTGCTTCCTGCCTCTGAGCCAATTTTGGATCCAACTTGCCACTTTGTGCTGGACCCCATGGGCTTTTACTTTTGTGACCAGTCTGCCACGTGGGACCTTATCAAAAGCTTTGCTAAAATCCATATACACAACATCATACACACTGCCCCCATCGACCCTCCTGGTTACCTCCTAGAGGGAGATATACTCTGAATCTGAACCATGCTATACCTGTCCTGGGAGTGATTGATGGGACATTCAAGAGGGAGTTTTACTCTGTACCTAACTTGTACTATACCTGGCCTGGGAGTGTTTGATGGGATAGCGTAGAGGGAGCTTTACTCTGTATCTAATCTGTGCTGTACCTGTCCTGGGAGTGTTTGATGGGACAGTGTAGAGGGGTATGGAGAGAAAGCAGGAACAGGGTACAGAAGGAATGATCAGCCATGATCTTATTGAATGGTGGTGCAGGCTTGAAGGGCCGGTGGCCTACTCCTGCACCTATTTTCTAGGTTGGGGCAGTGTAGACGGAACTTTACACTGTATCTAACCCTTGCCGTACCTGCCCTGGGATTGTTTAAGACAGTGTAGAAGGAGATGTACTCCGTACCTAACCTGTGCTGAACCTGCCCTGGTAATGTTTGATGGGACAGTGTAGAGGGAGAAATTACATTGTATTTAACCCATGCTGTACCTGCCCAGTGACTCTTTGATGGGACAATATAGAGGGAGCTTTATTCTGTATCTAACCCATGCTGTGAAGGCGGCAGGAACTTGCATTTCTATAATGACTTTCCTGCCTTCAGATCCTCTCAAAGTGCTTCACAATCAATGAAGAACTTTTGACGTGTAGTTACTATTGTAATATAGGAAATGTGGTTCACCAGCCCTGGGTGTGTTTGATGGGACAGTGTAGAGGGGACTTTACTCTGTGTATCTAACCCGGGCTGTACCTGTCCTGGGTGTGTTTGATGGGACAGTGTAGAGGGGACTTTACTCTGTATCTAACCTGTGCTGTACCTGTCCTGGGTGTGTTTGATGGGACAGTGTAGAGGGGACTTTACTCTGTGTCTAACCCAGGCTGTACCTGCCCTGGGAGTTTTTAAATGGAACCACATAGAGGAAGCTTTACTCTGTGTCTAATCCGTGCTGTGAAGAAGGCAGGAACCACCTTCAGGTCCTCTCAAAGTACTTTAGAAACAATTAAGTACTTTTGAAGTGTAGTTACTATTTGCAATGGAGGAAATGTGGTACACCTGCCTGGAGTGTTTGGGACAGGGTAGAGGGAGATTTACTCTGTATCTAACCCATGCTGTAGGGTTAGTCCTGACATCAGTAGCCAATGTAACCCCACTATTTAAGAAAGGAGGAAGAGAGAAAATATGGGAACTACAGACCAGTTAGCCTGACATCAGTAGTAGGGAAAATGCTAGAATGTATTATTCAGGATATGGTAACAGGGCACTTAGGAAGTGATAATAGGACTGGGCAGAGTCAACATGGATTTATGAAAGGGAAATCGTATTTGATAAATCTGTGAGCGTTTTCTGAGGTTGTAACTGGTGGAATAGATAAAGGGGGAACCAGTGGATGTGGTGTATTTGGAGTTTCAGAAGGCATTCGATAAGGTGCCACACAAGAGGTTATTAAACAAAATTAGGGCTCATGGGATTGGACATGGATTTAGGATTGGTTAACGGACAGAAAACAGAAAGTAGAAAGAAACGGGTTATTTTTGGGTTGGCAGGCTTTAACTAGTGGGGTACCAGAAGGATTGGTGCTTGGGCCTCAGCTAATTACAATCTATATCAATGTTTTGGATGACGGGACCAAATGTAATTTTTCCATGCTTGCTAATGATATAAAACTAGGTGGGAATGTAAATTGTGAGGAGGATGCAAATAGGCTGCAAGGAGATATAGACAGGCTAAGTGAGTGGACAAGAACATGTAAAATGGAATATAATGTAGGGAAATGTGAAGTTATCCACTTTGGTAGGAAAAATAGAAAAATGATGAGAAATTGGGAAATGTTGGTGTTCAGAGGGACCTGGGTGTCACTGTAAACGAATCACTGAACGGTAACTTGCAGGTACAGCAAGCAATTAGGAAAGGAAATAGTATGTTGGCCTTTATTACAAGAGGATTTCAGAACATGAGAAATAAAAGCAGGAGTGGGCCAATCAGTCCCTCGAGCCTGCTGCGCAATTAAATAAGTTCAGGGCTGATCTTCTACCTCAACTCCACTTTCCTGCACTATCCCCATATCCCTTGATTCCCCGGTGTCCAAAAATCTATCGATGTCTGTCTTGAAAATACTCAACAATTGAGCATCTACAGCCCTTTGGGGTAGAGAATTCCAAAGATTCACCACCAACTGAGTTAAGATGTTTCTCCTCATCTCAGTCCTAAATGGCAGACCCCTTATTCTGAGACTGTGACCCCTGGTTCTAGATTCCCCAGCCAGAGGAAACATCCTCCCTGCATCAACCCTGTCAAGCCCTTTAAGAATTTTGTATGTTTCAATGAGATCACCTCTCATTCTTCTAAACTCTAGAGAATATAGGCCTAATCTATTCAATCGCCCCTCATAGGACAATCCCCCCATCCCAGGTATCAGTCTGGTGAACCTTTGTTGCATTCCCTCTATGGCAAGTTTATCCTTCCTTAGGTAAAGAGACCTAAACTGCACACAATACTCCAGGTGTGGTCTCACCAGGGCCCTATATAATTGCAGTACAAGAGTAAAGACGTCTTTAAGGAGGGCAACCAGTGAGTGTAGAACTGAACCCAGCCAGAGTCAGCACCTTCAGGGGAGGAGAGGGAGGGGAACCAGGGAGTGTAGAACTGAACCCAGACAGAGTCAGCACCTTCAGGGGAGGAGAGGGAGGGGAACCAGTGAGTGTAGAACTGAACCCAGACAGGGATATGTTGGCCTTTATTACAAAAGGATTTAAGTACAAGAGTAAGGACATCTTATTGCAATTATATCGGACCCTGTTGAGACTGCATCTGGAGTATTGTGTACAGTTTTGGTCTCCTTACCCAAGGAAGGATAAACTTGCCACAGAGGGAGTGCAATGAAGGTTCACCAGACTGATTCCTGGGATGGGGAGGTTATCCTATGAGGATTGAGCAGACTAGGCCTATATGCTCTGGATTTAAGAATGAATGAGAGGTGAGAGGCAATGACAACATTTCATGAACGAATAAAAGAAAAAGAATATGTGAGCGAGGTGTTTAAATTTGATCAAGGACACTGGCCAAATTATCAGAGACACTCCCTGTCCTTCAGGACCTGTGTCCAGGGGAGAAGCTGATGGTTTATCTGATCATCTTTGGGGTTTATCTGATCACCTTTGGGTTAAATGTTGTGCTCATCGAGCTGAGCAGCTCGTGCCAGCATCAAACACTCTCCAGTCGGACACAGTACGGGTTAAATACAGAGTGAACCCATCGGTCTCTCCCCGACACAAATACTGAGGGACAGGGAGTGTCCGGGAGAATGACATTTCTCACTCAATAAGGTATAAATTCATCGTGTACCTCTCCCCATTAATCCTAGGCTCCACACAGGTCGAATCCTGCTCCCGTTTCCCTTCCTGTAACAGCACTGAGCTAAACCCAGCCCATAATGAGCAGGGCTCAGGGAGGTTAGTTGCTAGGCACTGCAGTGATGTCATAAAGCAGGGCCATTCAGCCCAGCTGGTCCTTTCCTTGTCCCTTTAAAGGTGGAGAGCTGGGACATCCTGTCTCAACACACATCCCCCTGTTCATACTGAGAATCCCCAGGGAAGGGCCAGGGCCCAGAGTGTGGAATACAACCAAGGGGGAAAGGGGAGGAGCGAAGGGGAGGTAAATCAAGGAGTAGGGACTGAGGGACAGCAAGCTTCAGTTTTAGAGCCTGTAGACCTCAGGAGGGAAAGACCGAGTTCAGTAGTTTTATGATCCAGGGAGAGAATAAGAAGCAGATGGGGAGTCTGGTGTGGATTCCAGCACAGTGAGGATATAGGGGGAGGGAGATTGTGTGGGGCCATGTATTCGGGTGTTGGAGGGACAAGAGAGGAAAGGTCAGAGGAGCAATTACTGCAGCAGTGTCCATAAATAGTGAGAGAGAGAAGGTGGGGGTTAGAGTGGACCCTGGACAGTCTGTTACACTGTCTGTTTGCTGTGACCAGCTTTCCTTCTGTTAAAAATAGCCTCCTGTAGCCCAGTGACACAGACAGCCCATTAAACTCCACCAATGTCCTTTGGTCTGGTGAGGTCTCCCTTTGTGAAACATGGGCTGTTAAAGCTTCTCATTCTGACTCGCTCGCTGAGAAATAAGCTGCAGAACAGCCGACACCGTCAGCTTTCAGGAGATGTTTCACTTTGGAGATTGGATTGACCATTGAGTTTGACTAAATTGATATTGAAGTAACAATGCTGCTTTGCCCCGTGACAATAACAGATTAAATACAGTATTACAGGAACTCACTGCCCTGGATGGTTGAAGTGGACCGTGTGATATAATACAATTTTCTGTCCTGTAAGATTTGGACATCTCATAGATCCATCCTTTTAAAAAGTTGTGGGAACTCAGTACTCAGATAGATTCCACACAGTTTGTAACAAATGCTCAATCAGCTCGTCTTATTGTCGAGACATCAAGGACCCGACACACTGCGTATGTGGGACACAAAGCTCATTTATTTTACGTTGATACGGATTAAACTCCAGCCCAGTTATAGGGGTTACTAACAGCAGCTTTAGCAAGCCTCAACAACCAGAATGAACATGGTTCAGTCCTGGATATGATTAACAGCAACAGCAGAATCCAACCCCTGTACTCACTTGTGAACTCGCTGGTGCCTCAGCAGGTTGGAGCAGGTGAACGGCTCCCCAGTGTGAATTCGCTGGTGTGTCAACAGATCCTTTGTGCTTTTAAAGCACTTCTCACAGTCAGAACATTTAAACGGTCTCTTATCAGTGTGAACAAGCTGCAGTGTCCTGACTTTGGATTAATGAGTGAATCTCATACCACACACGAAGTCTGAGAATGGCCTTTTCCCAGTGTGAACTCGTCGTGTGTCAGCAGATTAGATGAATGAGTGAATTCTTCCCACATACGGAGCAGGTGAACGACCTCTCCCTGGTGTTTCAATAGGTTGGACGAGTGAGCAAATGTCTTTGCACAGTGAGAGCTCCTAAACAATCTCTCCGGAGTGTGAACTCGCTGGTGTGCCAGCAGGTGGTTGGATTGACAATATCCCTTCCCACACACTGAGCAGGCGGACGGCCTCTTACTAGCATGAATTTGCTGGTTTTTCAGCAGGTTCAATGATTCTTTGAAAGTCTTTAGACAATGAGAACAACGGAATGGCCTCTCCCCGGTGTGAAGATGTCGATGAGTTTCCAGCACACAGGTAATTGAATCTCTTCCCACAGTCCCCACATTTCTACGGTTTCTCCATGGTGCGGGTGTCCTTGTGTCTCTCCAGGTTGGATGATCAGTCGAAGCCTCGTCCACACACAGATCACGTGTACGGTTTCTCCCCGCTGTGAATGGTGCGATGTTTTTCAGGTAACTGGTTAAAGCTCTTTCCACAGTCTGTGCACTGGAACACTCTCACTCGGGTGTGTGTGTCTCTCTGTGTGCTTTTCCAGTCACACTGATGTTTGAAATCTTTTCCCACAGACAGAACAAACATTTCTCCTTCCACATTGAAAGGCCAATGATATTGGGTCCCTGATGAATGGAGTGAGTGTGTCAGAACATAAGAACATAAGAATTAGTAACAGGAGTAGGCCATCTAGCCCCTCGAGCCTGCTCCGCCATTCAATAAGATCATGGCTGATCTGGTCGTGGACTCAGCTCCACTTACCCGCCCTCTCCCCGTAACCCTTAATTCCCTTATTGGTTAAAAATCTATCTATCTTTGACTTGAAAACATTCAATGAGCTAGCCTCAACTGCTTCCTTGGGCAGAGAATTCCACAGATTCACAACCCTCTGGGAGAAGAAATTCTTTCTCAACTCGGTTTTAAATTGGCTCCTCCGTATTTTGAGGCTGTGCCCCCTAGTTCTAGACTCCCCTACCAGTGGAAACAACTACTCTGCCTCTATCTTGTCTATACCTTTCATGATTTTAAATTTTTCTGTAAGATCACCCCTCATCCTTCTGAACTCCAACGAGTAAAGACGCAGTCTACTCAATCTATCATCATAAGGTAACCCCCTCATCTCCGGAATCAGCCTAGTGAATCGTCTCTGTACCTCTTCCAAAGCTAGTATATCCTTCCTTAAGTAAGGTGACCAAAACTGCACGCAGTACTCCAGGTGCGGCCTTACCAATACCTTATACAGTTGCAGCAAGACTTCCCTGCTTTTGCACTCCATCCCTCTCGCAATGAAGGCCAACATTCCATTCGCCTTCCTGATTACCTGCTGCACCTGCAAACTAACCTTTTGGAATTCATGCACAAGGACTCAAAAGAGTTTCATGCACAAGGATCCCGCTTGAGGAGGGCGGTCAGTCGTTGGTGTGCGTCAGCGCCCAGCTCGCGACTTTCCGTCTTCAGACCCTGCAGAGATACCTTTACGTCGAGCCCCCTCCTAGGTGGTGCGCTCTGGCGAGGTATTTCTTCCGCCAGCAGCTCGACCTCAATTATGACACGCAGCTCCTGTTTGTGAACTTGGGGGGTGCCAGGACCGCCCTCCGGGAGCTGCCTGTCTTTTACAGGGAACTCATCAGGGTCTGGAACAAAGTCTCCACCAAGCGCAGCTCTCCGCCGGCTGGAGTGGCGGCCGTCCTGCAGGAACCGCTGCTCGGGAATCCGTACCTCCACGGCCGAGGCTTTATGTGGCGGTCGGAAGAGAGGGCTGTGGCTGGTGAGGTGACCAGGGTCAGGGACCTGCTCGATGGCGGAGGAGCGGGCTGGATGGCGCCAGACACGCTGGCGCGGCGCCTAAATTCTGCCAACGTCCGCCACGCGGCCGATGCCATCGAGTCGCTAAAAACAGCTCTGGGCCCTGACTCCGTTAGGTGCATCGAGGAGGCTCAAGCACGTGGGGAGATCCCGTCCGAACTGACCCCCGTCCGGACGGAATTCCTCATCGGCGCCAAACCCCGGAACCTCCCTCGGGGGCCGGTGCCTCACAACTTGAGCCGCCTCGGGGAAATCCCCTCCGTGCCTTTTAGTTCCGCGCGGAGGGGTTTCCTGTACGGGCTGCTCCTGCACACCCTCAACTTTGCCATCCTCGCCGGCCGTCCGGACACGCCATGGCGTACCATCTTGCCGTCCGGAGGAGGTGGGGGTCCCCGATGGAGGGCACTCTACGCAGGGGTCCTCCCACTATTCATCGGGGACTTGGCCTGGAGGGTGGTGCACGGAGCAGTGCCGTGCAATAAATTTTTAAGCCGGTTCACGGACTCCCAGGCCGCCTGCAATTTCTGCGGTCTGGAGGAGTCCGTGTTCAATGTTTTTATTGAATGCACAAGGTTGCAGCCCCTGTTCCACTATTTGAAGGGGCTGCTCCTGAAATTCTGGCTGCACTTCAGTCCCACTCTCCTGATCTTTGGGCACCCTGTGCGGAGGGGAGCGGGTAGGTCCGAAGGCCTCCTCGTAGGACTGCTCCTGGGCACGGCCAAGGGTGCCATCAGCCGGTCCAGGCAGCGGGCGGTCGAGGGGGTCGTTCAACCTGACTGCCTGCCTCTCTTCCGCTCTTACATCCGGTCCAGGGTGTCCTTGGAGATGGAGCACGCGGTGTCCACCGGTACGCTCGCGGCCTTCCGCGAGAGGTGGGCACCGGAGGGACTGGAGTGCATCATCACGCCCGGCAACCAAATTTTAATTTGATTTTACGTTTTAAAGTTAATTTGTTTTAATTGCCGGTGCTTTTAGTGTCCCCTTCCCTTTTATAGGGGGCACTGGGGAAAAATTGTGATTTTAGTGCCCAAAAAAAAACAAAAAAAAAAGAAAAAACACAAAAAAAAACAAAAAAGGGGGAAAAAAAAGGGCCTTGTAAATGTCTGGAGTGTCACCCAGGTCGGGTGGCACCGTTTAATGTTTTATGTTTTGCAGGCGAACTCCAAAAAGAGTTTCATGCACAAGGGACCAATCGTGAAGCAGTGGAGGCGTGTCCTGCTCAGTTGGAGCTGTGAGCAGTGAGGGAAGCAGCTAGCAACTTGAGCTCCTGCCTGGAGAGCCCTGAGACCAGCCCAGGAAGAGAAGGAAGGAAGGGGCTTCAACACCAACTTTTATCCAGAGGGAGAGGAGGAGAACAGAAAACATTTAACATCTTTTTACCATTCTGCAAGGAGTTGGAGAGAGGGGGAAAAACCAACAACATCCAGTGTGGAAGGAGGGAGACTCAACATTCTACAGGTGGGTGTGGGTGCATTTCCCCAAACAGACTTTGTTGTATCGGTGGGGGGAGGAAAGAAGACCACTGAGGGCCGGAACATCGCGGGGGGTGTGTGTGTGTGTGGGAGTGTGTGTGGGGGCCTTGCTTACAACTAGGCCCCCCCCACAATTGGAACCCCCCCCACCCCCCACATTTGCCTAGCCTGGGATAGCTGGAGCTACCAGGCTGAAGATTGTTTTCTTAATCACCCAATTAAAGATCGTTTAGGATTGTGTGCCTGGTGGCTCTAGCTACCCCAGGTGAAGACGTCTTCTCCCCCCACCTGAAGACCAACCCAAAGACTGTGTTTTTTTGTGTGTTTTGCCATCTGGGGAGTGCACCCACCCACAGCTGCGAGGGGAGACCTGCCCTCGCAGCCCCCCCCCTTCCCACCCCCCTCTCTCTTTCTCCGTTACCCTCTGTTTCTCCCCTCTCTCTCTGAGAACCCTTTTCTTCCTAATTTTTTTCAAAAAAAACAATTAAGACAACTGAGCAGAGGGAGCAAGGCCTCTCCCCAATTGCCAACGAGGGGAGAGGTGCCTCGTTAAGGGCTCCTCTGCTCAGTTAACATACGAGGCCATTAAAGACCATTAAGGCCTGTGACTTTGGGGTGGGTGTAGCCCTTAAAGGGACCCCGTGATGGCGACCCCATCCACGCCGGTGGCAGGGCCAGCGAAGACGTATGCGCAGGTGGCAACCGCTTCCACGGCACCTCCTGCGCCACCCGCTGCCCTGCCACCATTCAGACTCATTACAAAAAAACACGGGGTCAAGAGCTACACTCACCCCACAATGAGCATTGAGGAGTGCGTGTGGGCGATGGCTGGGGTAGTCGGCCCCTCGGCCATTGTCGCAGCCTCCAAGATGTCTGGGAAGGCTATTTTCTTCCTGGGGTCGGAGCGGGCGGTGTCCCTGGCCCTCGAAAAGGGGCTCACGGTGGGCGGGACGTTCCTGCCGGTGGACCCTCTCGAGGCCACCGCGCAGAGGGTCATCATATCGAACGTCCCGCCCTTTGTTCCCGCTGGGCTCCTCCTCCCTCACCTACACCAACCGGGGGAGGTAAGGTCGGGGATCAACCCCATACCGCTCGGCCTCAGGGAGAGCAGCCTGCGCCACGTGTTCTCCTTCCGCCGCCAGCTCTTTGTCCGGCTGGCGCGGGAGGAGACGACGGAGGGGTCTTTTAATGTGGTGCACGAGGGGACTGCCTACCGCGTCTTCTGGACGTCGGACGGCGTGCGGTGCCATGCCTGCAGAGAGGTGGGGCACGTTCGCAAGAACTGCCCCGCCTCCAAGGCCGCCAAACCACCGAAGGCGGCCAAGGCTGGCGCCGCCGCCACCCCTCCCCCTCGTTGCGTCCGCGTGCCGGGAGCCGTAGGTACGCGGGCATCATCGGAGGCCTTTGTTTTCAGGGCCTCCGGCGGGGGGGAGGGAGAGCGTCCGAGCGGAAAGAAGGCGCGGAACAAGAAGAAACATCTAGAGGCGGGTCCCCTCGGTGCGCCAGAAAGATTGACCACTGCGCTCAGCCCAACCCAGCCACCGGCGAGCGTGGGGTGCCCCGAGCCCGTGCCCGAGCCCTTGAACAACACCACAGAGGGGCCCGGGCGCGGGCAAGAAAAGGAAAAGGGGGGGGCGGAGCGGGAGGCCTCGGCAGACATGGAGGTCTCCCTGACTCCGCGCGCCCCCAGGAACAAAAGGAGGCACGGCTCCGATGAGACGGAGGGGGAACAACATCCCTCCGTGGAGGAGTTGGTGCCCGCCGCGTGTCCCGCGTCCCCAACCAGCGCCCCCAAGCAGCGCCGTAGGCGGGAGGAGTCTGTCCCCGGGGAGAGTGAAACAGTTGAGGCTGCCCAGCCTCTGCCTCCCGGGGATGGAGTGGAAGATCTGCCTGTCGTGGGGGGCGTGGGGACCGCGGAGGAATGCGTAGCCGCCGGGCCGGGCGTCCCGGGGGCTGAGGCGGGCAAGGCCGAAAAGGCCGAACCTGAGCCCGCCCAGCCAATACCCAACTTCCCCCGGGAGACGCTCGACCCGGCAGAAACACAATTTACTGTTTTTAATGAAACTGTAGATGCTGGGCCGGGGGGTGGCAGCGGGGAGGGGGAGGAACACCCACCCTCGCCCCTTACTTTGGAGCTGGTGCACTTGGGGAGCCTGGGGATTTCCCATGGCCGGGTCTCTCCTTGTTCCCCGGTTCCGGAGGCGGAGGGGGAACCCCTTCCGCTGTCATTTCCCGACCCAGCACCATTTTTAAAAGAGCCCAGTGGGGACTCCTCTGCCGACGATCCTGGGGGTGGGATCGGGGCAGTGCCAGGGCCGGTTGGAGCGGCCGGTTCATTTGCCGTACCTTGTGCGGTCGATGGGCTGGCTGCTGGCGGCCACCTCCTGGAGGAGGACGGGGCCTCGGTGGGAGACGCGGGTGAAGACCTAGAGACCACCGCCAGCGAGGCGGTGGATCTGCTCGCGGCCGCCGCCGAGACCATCCTCATTCCTGCAAAGGAACTCCGGGACTTTTTGGCCCAGAGCCGGGGTCGCTGCGACCAAGCCCGACTGGCCCTGGAAAAATGGTCCGAGCCAGAGCTGATCAAGGCGTCCGTTCGCGCCGCCGTCAAAACCTTGGCCGCGGGCGGGCCCTTGACAAAGGCGCAACACCTTGAGCTGCGCGAGCTCGAGGGACTCCTCGCTGGGCTGCGGAGGGAGCGGAGTTCAACAAAAGACTCCGCTCCCTCCCCCACAATAGGTTAAGGTAGAGGTTGCACTATGCTTTTGCCATGAAGATAACCATAGCCAGCCTCAACATCAATGGCGGCAGAGGGGCACGCCGTAGATTTGACAATTTTTCGCTCCTGCGGGAGGGGAAATATGCGGTGTGCTTCCTGCAAGAAACCCACACCGTTCCGGGAGACGAAGCCACGTGGCTCCTGGAATGGCAAGGAGAGGTCCGCATGAGCCACCTCACCGCCATTTCTAGTGGGGTGGCCATCTTGCTGGGCCCGCATTTTCAGCCGGAGATCTTGGGGGTCGAGGAGCCCGTGCCAGGCCGCTTGCTGCACGTAACGGTTCGCCTGGGGGACGTGCCGCTCCATCTCGTGAACGTGTACGCCCCTCATCCCGGCCCGCAGCAAACGCGCTTCTTTGAAGAGGTGTCCGCTCTTCTTGGCTCCGTCGACGTCGGCGACTGCATTGTCCTCGGGGGGGATTTTAACTGCACCCTCGAGGCGAGGGACCGCTCCGGTGCCCCGCAGTGCATGACGGCGATGGAGAAGTTGAGGGACCTGGTCGGGTCCTTCCACTTGGTGGACGTCTGGCGAAATCTCCACCCCGACTCCAGCGCCTTTACTTGGGTGAGGCCTGGAGTAGGATGGTCTAGAGTCGACCGCCTTTACGTGTCTCGGGCGTACGTTTCCTGCGTCCCGGCGGCCTCCATGCGGCCGGTGCCGTGTTCGGACCACCACCTGGTGTGGGCGGAGCTCGCTTCGCTCCGCGCGAGGACGGGGTCCGCGTACTGGCACTTTAACAACCGGCTGCTGGAGGACGTGCGGTTCCAGGACTCGTTCCGTCGATTCTGGTCCGACTGGAGAAGGAAGCAGGGGGGCTTCCCCTCCTTGAGGCTATGGTGGGACGTGGGCAAGGCTCACGTCCGCGTCTTCTGTCAAGAGTACGCGAGGGGGTCGACCAAGAGGCGGGCGGCCAGAGTCGGGCGCCTAGAAAAAGAGGTGCTCGACCTGGAAGCCCGTCTCGGTCAAGTCGTCCGGGACCCGGCCCTGCGGACGGTGTACGAAGCGAAGAAGGCCGCGCTGAAGGACCTGCAGCTCGTCGGGTCCCGAGGCGCGTTCGTGAGGTCGCGGATCCGGTTCCTGCGGGATCTGGACCGCGGCTCCCCCTTCTTCTACTCGCTGGAAAAAAGGCAGAGTGTCCGTAAGCAGCTCTTGACGCTGCTGGCCGACGACGGCTCTCTCGTCTCGGATCCGGAGGGCGTCAACAACAGGGTCCGTGAATATTACGGGGCTCTGTTCTCTCCGGATCCGTCCAGCGAGGAAGCGCGTAGAGTTTTGTGGGAGGACCTGCCGAAGGTCGGCCCGGAGGGCGCCGAAAATCTGGAAGCTCCGCTAAGCCTGGCGGAGCTGACCGGTGCCCTCGCCCGGCTCTCGAGGGGAAAATCCCCGGGGCTGGACGGGCTGACCGTGGAGTTCCACAGGGCGTTCTGGGACGTCCTGGGGGGCGACTACGCGCGGGTCCTGGGGGAAAGTCTGGCGACCGGGGAGATGCCCCTCTCTTGGCGCAGGGCAGTCATCGTCCTGCTGCCTAAGAAGGGCGATCTCCGCCTCCTTAAGAACTGGCGCCCGGTCTCCCTCCTCAGCACGGACTACAAAATCTTCGCCAGGGCGATGTCTGCTCGCCTTGGTGCCGTGCTGGACCACATGATCCACCCCGACCAGTCATACACGGTCCCGGGCCGGACAATCCACGACAACATCCATCTGGTCCGGGACCTCATCCATTGCTCCCAGGAGGCTGGTCTGTCGGTCGCCTTCCTATCCCTCGACCAAGAGAAGGCGTTCGACAGGGTGGATCACGACTATCTGCTCGGAACTCTGCACGCTTTCGGGCTCGGGACGCATTTCGTCGCCCGGATCCGACTTTTGTACGCCGCCGCGGAGTATCTGATTAAGGTTAACGGGTCCGTGACGGCGCCCCTTCGCTTTAGGAGAGGGGTGCGCCAGGGATGCCCCATGTCCGGCCAGTTATACGCCGTTTGCGTGGAGCCTTTCCTGCGCATCTTGCGGACGAGGTTGACGGGACTGGCTCTGCAAGGGCCGGGCATGGAGGTCGTCCTCTCGGCTTACGCCGATGACGTGCTCCTCGCGATAGAGGATCCCGCTGACCTGCGGATGATGCGTGAGTGCCAGGAGATTTACTCGGCCGCGTCCTCCGCCAGGATCAACTGGGAGAAATGTTCCGGACTCCTGGTGGGTCAGTGGCGGGTGGACTCCCTGCCGGAGGAGCTCAGGCCTTTTGCCTGGAGCACGACCCATCTCCTCTATCTGGGAGTCTACCTTAGCCCCGACGAGGGAGCCTGGCCGGCGAACTGGCAGGAGCTGGAGGCCAAGGTCGCCGCTCGCCTAGGGCGCTGGACAGGACTGCTCCGAGTGCTGTCCTCCAGGGGTCGAGCGCTAGTCATAAACCAGCTGGTGGCCGCAATGCTGTGGTACCGGCTGGTCACTTTGACCCCTCCCCCTGCGTTTGTCGCCAAGATACAGAAGAAGCTGGTGGACTTCTTCTGGAACAACAGGAAGCACTGGGTCTCTGCTGCGGTCTTGAGTCTCCCGCTTGAGGAGGGCGGTCAGTCGTTGGTGTGCGTCAGCGCCCAGCTCGCGACTTTCCGTCTTCAGACCCTGCAGAGATACCTTTACGTCGAGCCCCCTCCTAGGTGGTGCGCTCTGGCGAGGTATTTCTTCCGCCAGCAGCTCGACCTCAATTATGACACGCAGCTCCTGTTTGTGAACTTGGGGGGTGCCAGGACCGCCCTCCGGGAGCTGCCTGTCTTTTACAGGGAACTCATCAGGGTCTGGAACAAAGTCTCCACCAAGCGCAGCTCTCCGCCGGCTGGAGTGGCGGCCGTCCTGCAGGAGCCGCTGCTCGGGAATCCGTACCTCCACGGCCGAGGCTTTATGTGGCGGTCGGAAGAGAGGGCTGTGGCTGGTGAGGTGACCAGGGTCAGGGACCTGCTCGATGGCGGAGGAGCGGGCTGGATGGCGCCAGACACGCTGGTGCGGCGCCTAAATTCTGCCAACGTCCGCCACGCGGCCGATGCCATCGAGTCGCTAAAAACAGCTCTGGGCCCTGACTCCGTTAGGTGCATCGAGGAGGCTCAAGCACGTGGGGAGATCCCGTCCGAACTGACCCCCGTCCGGACGGAATTCCTCATCGGCGCCAAACCCCGGAACCTCCCTCGGGGACCGGCGCCTCACAACTTGAGCCGCCTCGGGGAAATCCCCTCCGTGCCTTTCAGTTCCGCGCGGAGGGGTTTCCTGTACGGGCTGCTCCTGCACACCCTCAACTTTGCCATCCTCGCCGGCCGTCCGGACACGCCATGGTGTACCATCTTGCCGTCCGGAGGAGGCGGGGGTCCCCGATGGAGGGCACTCTACGCAGGGGTCCTCCCACTATTCATCGGGGACTTGGCCTGGAGGGTGGTGCACGGAGCAGTGCCGTGCAACAAATTTTTAAGCCGGTTCACGGACTCCCAGGCCGCCTTCAATTTCTGCGGTCTGGAGGAGTCCGTGTTCCATGTTTTTATGGAGTGCACAAGGTTGCAGCCCCTGTTCCACTATTTGAAGGGGCTGCTCCTGAAATTCTGGCTGCACTTCAGTCCCACTCTCCTGATCTTTGGGCACCCTGTGCGGAGGGGAGCGGGTAGGTCCGAAGGCCTCCTCGTAGGACTGCTCCTGGGCACGGCCAAGGGTGCCATCAGCCGGTCCAGGCAGCGGGCGGTCGAGGGGGTCGTTCAACCTGACTGCCTGCCTCTCTTCCGCTCTTACATCCGGTCCAGGGTGTCCTTGGAGATGGAGCACGCGGTGTCCACCGGTACGCTCGCGGCCTTCCGCGAGAGGTGGGCACCGGAGGGACTGGAGTGCATCATCACGCCCGGCAACCAAATTTTAATTTGATTTTACATTTTAAAGTTTAATTTGTTTTAATTGCCGGTGCTTTTAGTGTCCCCTTCCCTTTTATAGGGGGCACCGGAGAAATTGTGATTTTAGTGCCCAAAAAAAAACAAAAAAAAAAACACAAAAAAAAACCAAAAAAAGGAAAAAAGGGCCTTGTAAATGTCTGGTGTGTCACCCAGGTCAGGTGGCACAGTTTAATATTTATGTTTTGCAGGTAGACTCTAAAAGAGTTTCATGCACAAGGATCCCGCTTGAGGAGGGCGGTCAGTCGTTGGTGTGCGTCAGCGCCCAGCTCGCGACTTTCCGTCTTCAGACCCTGCAGAGATACCTTTACGTCGAGCCCCCTCCTAGGTGGTGCGCTCTGGCGAGGTATTTCTTCCGCCAGCAGCTCGACCTCAATTATGACACGCAGCTCCTGTTTGTGAACTTGGGGGGTGCCAGGACCGCCCTCCGGGAGCTGCCTGTCTTTTACAGGGAACTCATCAGGGTCTGGAACAAAGTCTCCACCAAGCGCAGCTCTCCGCCGGCTGGAGTGGCGGCCGTCCTGCAGGAGCCGCTGCTCGGGAATCCGTACCTCCACGGCCGAGGCTTCATGTGGCGGTCGGAAGAGAGGGCTGTGGCTGGTGAGGTGACCAGGGTCAGGGACCTGCTCGATGGCGGAGGAGCGGGCTGGATGGCGCCAGACACGCTGGCGCGGCGCCTAAACTCTGCCAACGTCCGCCACGCGGCCGATGCCATCGAGTCGCTAAAAACAGCTCTGGGCCCTGACTCCGTTAGGTGCATCGAGGAGGCTCAAGCACGTGGGGAGATCCCGTCCGAACTGACCCCCGTCCGGACGGAATTCCTCATCGGCGCCAAACCCCGGAACCTCCCTCGGGGGCCGGCGCCTCACAACTTGAGCCGCCTCGGGGAAATCCCCTCCGTGCCTTTCAGTTCCGCGCGGAGGGGTTTCCTGTACGGGCTGCTCCTGCACACCCTCAACTTTGCCATCCTCGCCGGCCGTCCGGACACGCCATGGCGTACCATCTTGCCGTCCGGAGGAGGCGGGGGTCCCCGATGGAGGGCACTCTACGCAGGGGTCCTCCCACTATTCATCGGGGACTTGGCCTGGAGGGTGGTGCACGGAGCAGTGCCGTGCAACAAATTTTTAAGCCGGTTCACGGACTCCCAGGCCGCCTGCAATTTCTGCGGTCTGGAGGAGTCCGTGTTCCATGTTTTTATTGAGTGCACAAGGTTGCAGCCCCTGTTCCATTATTTGAAGGGGCTGCTCCTGAAATTCTGGCTGCACTTCAGTCCCACTCTCCTGATCTTTGGGCACCCTGTGCGGAGGGGAGCGGGTAGGTCCGAAGGCCTCCTCGTAGGACTGCTCCTGGGCACGGCCAAGGGTGCCATCAGCCGGTCCAGGCAGCGGGCGGTCGAGGGGGTCGTTCAACCTGACTGCCTGCCTCTCTTCCGCTCTTACATCCGGTCCAGGGTGTCCTTGGAGATGGAGCACGCGGTGTCCACCGGTACGCTCGCGGCCTTCCGCGAGAGGTGGGCACCGGAGGGACTGGAGTGCATCATCACGCCCGGCAACCAAATTTTAATTTGATTTTACGTTTTAAAGTTAATTTGTTTTAATTGCCGGTGCTTTTAGTGTCCCCTTCCCTTTTATAGGGGGCACTGGGGAAAAATTGTGATTTTAGTGCCCAAAAAAAAAACAAAAAAAAAAAGAAAAAACACAAAAAAAAACAAAAAAGGGGGGAAAAAAAAGGGCCTTGTAAATGTCTGGAGTGTCACCCAGGTCGGGTGGCACCGTTTAATGTTTTATGTTTTGCAGGTGAACTCCAAAAAGAGTTTCATGCACAAGGACCCCCAGGTCCCTCTGCACCACAGCACGTTGTAATTTCTCCCCATTCAAATAATATTCCCTTTTACTGTTTTTTTTCCCCCAAGGTGGATGACCTCACACTTTCCGACATTGTATTCCATCTGCCAAACCTTTGCCCATTCGCTTAACCTATCCAAATCTCCTTGCAGCCTCTCTGAGTCCTCTACACAACCCGCTTTCCCACTAATCTTAGTGTCATCTGCAAATTTTGTTGCACTGCACTCTGTCCCCTCTTCCAGGTCATCTATGTATATTGTAAACAGTTGTGGTCCCAGCACTGATCCCTGTGGCACACCACTAACCACTGATTTCGAACCGGAAAAGAACCCATTTATCCCGACTCTCTGCTTTCTGTTCGCCAGCCAATTCTCTATCCATGCTTATACATTTCCACTGACTCCGCGTACCTTTATCTTCTGCAGTAACCTTTTGTTTGGCACCTTATCGAATGCCTTTTGGAAATCTAAATGCACCACATCCATCGGTACACCTCTAGCCACCATGCTCGTTATATCCTCAAAGAATTCCAGTAAGTTAGTTAAACACGATTTCCCTTTCATGAATCCATGCTGCGTCTGCTTAATTGCACTATTCCTATCTAGATGTCCCGCTATTTCTTCCTTAATGATAGTTTCAAGCATTTTCCCCACTACAGATGTTAAACTAACCGGCCTATAGTTACCTGCCTTTTGCCTGCCCCCTTTTTTAAACAGAGGCGTTACATTAGCTGCTCTCCAATCCGCTGGTACCTCCCCAGAGTCCAGAGAATTTTGGTAGATTATAATGAATGCATCTGCTATAACTTCCGCCATCTCTTTTAATATCCTGGGATGCATTTCATCAGGACCAGAGGATTTGTCTACCTTGAGTCCCATTAGCCTGTCCAGCACTACCCCCCTAGTGATAGTGATTGTCTCAAGGTCCTCCCTTCCCACATTCCTGTGGCCTGCAAATTTTGGCATTGCTTTTGTGTCTTCCACTGTGAAGACAGAAGCAAAATAATTGTTTAAGGTCTCAGCCATTTCCACATTTCCCATTATTAAATCCCCCTTTTCATCTTCTAAGGGACCAACACTTACTTTCGTCACTCTTTTCCGTTTTATATATCTGTAAAAGCTTTTACTATCTGTTTTTATGTTTTGCGCAAGTTTACCTTCGTAATCTATCTTCCCTTTCTTTATTACTTTTTTAGTCATTCTTTGCTGTTGCTTAAAATTTTCCCAATCCTCTAGTTTTCCACTAACCTTGGCCACCTTATACGCATTGGTCTTTGATTTGATACTTTCCTTTATTTCCTTGGTTATCCACGGCTGTTTATCCCTTCTCTTGCCGCCCTTCTTTTTCACTAGAATATACTATGAAAGAGCTCCTTAAAAATCCTCCACTGTTCCTCAATTGTGCCACCGTTTAGTCCTCGTTTCCAGTCTACTTTAGCCAACTCTGCCCTCATCCCACTGTAGTCCCCTTTGTTTAAGCATAGTACGCTCGTTTCTGACACAACTTCCTCATCCTCAATCTGTATTACAAATTCAACCATATTGTGATCACTCATTCCGAGAGGATCTTTTACTAGGAGTTCGTTTATTTTTCCTGTCTCATTACACAGGACCAGATCTAAGATGGCTTGCTCCCTTGTAGGTTCTGTAACATACTGTTCTAAGAAACAATCCCGTATGCATTCTATGAATTCCTCCTCCAGGCTACCCCGTGCGATTTGATTTGACCAATCGATATGTAGGTTAAAATCCCCCATGACTACTGCCGTTCCTTTTTCACATGCCTCCATTATTCCCTTGATTATTGCCCGCCCCACCGTGAAGTTATTATTTGGGGGCCTATAAACTACGCCCACCAGTGACTTTTTCCCCTTACTATCTCTAATCTCCACCCACAATGATTCAACATTTTGTTCATTGGAGCCAATATCATCCCTCACAACTGCCCTGATATCATCCCTTATTAACAGAGCTACCCCACCTCCTTTCCCTTCTTGCCTATCTTTCTGAATCGTCAGATACCCCTGTACGTTTAATTCCCAGTCAGACCTGGATGTGATGTTGGGTGTGAGTTTGCGGCCTGTAAATGCTGCCCCCCTTCTCTCACAGCCTGGAACAGCAGTTTACAAAAGCCCTGACTGTGAGTCCAGGATAGAAATTCACAACATTCTCTCCTCCTGCTTCCTGGCCCAGGGAAAGGCCGCGCATGCGCCCTGCTGCCCCCTCAGCCTCCCAAGATGGCGCCTGTCACCAGGAGAAAGCCCCGCTCGGGGAAAGGCCGGAGCCGCAGGTTGCTGTTCCGGGCCTGAGGCCCGCATTCGGTGTGTGTGAAGCCCGCGGCCCCCCGGGGTTTATTAACCCAATCCCTCCCTCCGCCCATCTCTCACCCGCTGTCTCCGCTCCACCTCCAGCAACCCGCGCATGCTCAGCTCACACTGCCCGGGTGATTGACGGCAGTTCCCGACCAATAGGAAGAGCGGGGACGGGGCTGGAGGACCGAGCGTGCGGTTGGTCCTCCAACCAATCAGTGTGCGAGGGGCGGGGCTTGCGCCCCCCCAGTGGGCGGGGCTGAGCCCGGAGCTCCCTCATTGGCTGAAACTCTGCCCCATTGTTAAAGCTGATTTCTCTCACACTCCAGGAGGAAACGGGACCTTCCTGTTGTGGCTATGAACAGATGGAACCCTGTGAGCTGGAGCAAACATTGCAATATTTGGTAGTGAAATGGGTTCATTCAGGACAGACAGCAGGGATTATTGCAGGAAATAACACAATGCAGTGAGAAAGGAAATTCGGTGGATGTTGTGCAGATGGATTGTCAAAAGGTGTTTGATAAGGTGCCAGAGAGGAGGCTTGTTGATCAAATTAAGGCTCACAGTATTAAAGGGAGTGGGGCAGTGTGGAGAGGAATTTGGTTAAGAGGCAGAAAACAGAGAGTAGTGGTTAATGGACATTCTTCAGATTGGAGGTGATAGATTTTAGGAGGAACAAAAACGTCAGAATTGTACATGCAATGGTAAAGTTTTGAAAGTGGAAGAACGGAGAGACTTAGGAGTGTAAGACTCTAGCTAACACCTTGTCCAATTAATTGGCAGCTTCAACTGTCAGCAACTATAATACTCTTAAGCTGATCTTTCAGCTTTGGGTTAAATGTCATGATCGAGGTGAGCACCACGTGTCCCATCAAACTATCTCCAGTCGGGTACAGCACGGGTTAGATACAGAGTAAAGCTCCCTTTACACTGTCCCATCAAGCGCTCCCAAGGCAGGTAGAGCACAGTTTAGAGGCTGAGTAAAGATCTCTCTCTGCATGTTAAGAAGGCCATTACTCGCATTCCCAACAATCCACAGAATTTTCACTGGGCAAAACCTTACTGGAGACATTACTCCATTTACACTAATCTCCTGCCTGGCAGTCACTGACACCAATCTCCTCCTGTCTGAGGCATTGGGACCGCTTTTGGGGGAAGTGGGACCTGTACAAGCCGACGGGTTGCACCTCAACAGAGCCGGGACCAAGATCCTCACAGGGGGGTGTTGCGTGTGCTGTTGGGGAGGGTTTAAACTAGCATGGCAGTGGGATGGGAACCTGAAAATAGATTCAGTAGGGAGGGGAGTAAAGCTGGAGTTAGAAAGCAAAAATAAAGAAAGTGAGTTTGAAGGAGAGAGGAAACAAGCAGGAAAAAAGGGTAAAAAAACAAATTTAAAGGCACTTTGTCTAAATGCATGTAGCATTTGTAACAAAATAGATGAGTTGATGACACAAATAGAGACAATTGGGTATGATCTGATAGCCATTACAGAGACGTGGTTGTAAGGTGACCAGGACTGGGAATTAAATATTCAGAGGTATTTGACAATCCAGAAGGACAGATAGAAAGGAAAAAGAGGTGGGGTAGCTCTATTGATAAAGGATGGAATCACTGCAATAGTGAGAAATGATATTGGCTCAAATGATCAGGATGTTGAAACAGTTTGGGTGGAGATAAGGATTAATAAAGGGAAAAAGTCACTGGTGGGTGTAGTCTATAGGCCCCCTAACAGTAACAACTGTGTTGGTTGGAGCATAAACCAGGAAATAGTGGGGGTTTGTTTAAGGGGAAAATGGGAAGGCTTCTTTTCCCACGAGCGGGCCCACTGATATAGAAGGTCGACGCTCGCCCCCGCCAAGTAGCAATTCTCGAAGTTAGCAGACAGAGACGGATGGCAAAGTATAACGATCTTTATTGCGAATGTCCGGGAACATCCCTTATCACAGCCGCCTGTGAGTGGAGATGCTCTCCGAACAGCACAATCATACAACTTTTATACATTTCAAAACCCCTCTGTTCCCGGACAAGACCTCCCTAGATTTCTAATTGAATTACCTTATCAGTGCTACTTCTCTAATTGGACTACCTTATTAGTGCTACTTTGGATTGACAGGCCAAGACTCTCGTGACCACTTTAGGCCGTGACTAGAATGACTTCATTAGGTCAGAATTTGTTGATTCTCCTTGGTGCCCATGAGTCCGCCTCGAGCCTCTTCGCAAGGTCTTATCAATGTCTGTTTAGGTTCTCACATCGTATCCTGTCGGAGTATTATTTAATTGATAACTTCTGGAGCCTTGGTACAAGGCCAAAGAGAGGCCTTTTACCTCCTTATGAGCCAGTGCAAGAACCAGCACTTTAATACTTATCCCGCTGGTACTCCTAATGCCAAATTTCTCTTACAATTCCCCCCTTTTGGCCCTTGGCTATACGCCAAGCTGGTCAAATTTCCCGATAACTATCTCCCTGTAGGTGAGTTCCAGATAGGTTCATTTACCTGGGTGGCCATCTCCCAAGCTTCGGGACCTCCTGAAACCTTCCCACAGAGTTATATAAGGTAAGTCCTTCCTGTCGGACTGCTTAAATTTTCATCCCTTATGGCCTTAATCATAGTGCGTGCCCTGACTTATCGTTTGGCCTGTTTAATTCGTGCACATGTTAATCCCATCGTGACCATCAGAACCAGGCCCTGTATTACTATAAGTACATGTGATATAATTCTTATGGGTGGATCTGAATATTAAGTCCAATGTCCCACAGCTTTGAGTACCAGGGCTGATCAGCCAGCATTGCGTTAGTGTCTCTCTGTAAGTTGTCTATTTCTTCCATCAGCCGGACATACTGCCGTCTTTGATTCTGGATTACTTGCACCAAACATAATTGTTCCTCATTTAGTTCCGGTATCTGTTTGCCTTGCGGTTCCCATACCGCCTCTTCGTACCCTTCTCGGAGGGTATCCATGATTGTTCCATGGATGATTTCCGTTGTCTCGGGATATATGTAGTATCCATCTATGTCTATTTCTCCCTTGGGTCTGAAGTAGAAGTTAGGACTGGTGATGACACAGGGGGTGACTCCTCCCCTGGTCTAAATCGTCGGGTTGGCTGCTCCTGTGCTCCATTCCCTTGTAGAACAGCGATTGTTTCAGAATCATGTTCGAGAGGAGTGATACTCAGCATGCATCCGTTTGTTTGGTGGAATCTGCAATCATCATTCGTCCTTCATGGCGTACCTCGACATAAAACCACTTGGTTAATTTAAAGCAGTCATTTATGTCAATGCCTTTGGTACTATTGTTAATTTTAATCACCCGTCTGGCAGGCTGATGGTAATGCAACCGAGTTTGGTTTCTCACTTCACCAATAATATCAATCTGGTATAAGGGGTCTCCCTTTGTTACATCATACCGTGATACGGACAACACAAATCCGATCATATTCACCCGCCCAGTAATACATCTGAATTGCGGCACCCATGCGTGACTATTCCTTCGTACCTCGCATGTGTTATTCATTTTTTTTATCTAGAGTCCAATTGTTAAGTATGCTGTTCGGAATCCAATCTGGTAGGTCTCCATTCTGGAGTTGCTCCAAATTATGTTGTACTTCACTTAATATCCAGGCCCCATACCCGGAGCAAACTATCTCAGCCTGTAATCTTGGCATGTTTCTGCAATGTATGGGCCACCTGTAACAGTTCCCCTTCCGCGCTATCTCCCAACTGCGCTTGTAGGGCTTGGTTATCCAAATCCCTCCCCAATAAACCCCTCAAGACTCCGCCATTAAGTTGTTAACCCAGTCGTATATATGTATACAGATCTATGGAATTCATCGTCGTAACCCCTGCCACATAACCCGTGCCTAGTGTTTCCAGTATTCCCATTTATGATATTGAATCTCAGGGTAGTGGGTTCCGGGCCTTCAAGGATCCATTGTGTCAGGTTCTGGTGTAGACTTATAGTTTCATTCCCACAGAAGCTAGGAAAAATTATATCCATTAGGTTTAGGTTAAGTAGTTGCTGACGCACCCCAAATTATATCCTTTCTTTAGATTCTTTTATTACTAGCCCCCCTTTGGCTCCAGATTTTATGGACGGGCTTATGGGGGGACTTGCGTGGTTGTGCTGGGAAGAGTTGTTGTCCCCAGGGTGGTTGTCGGAGCAGTGGTAGGGCTTCCCTGGGTCCCTTTGGGCATGTTTGGTGTCCCAGCCAGACCTTTATTGCCATCTTTCCTCCACACTCCATCCGCCCCCCTTTTTAGGTTGAATTCCTTCTTGTTTGCGCTGCGCATGATCCTTCTTGTTACCGTGTCATGCTTCAGGACATACACCTTATATTCCAGAGACCTCCCTTGGTCTTCATTTTATCCCACTGGCCAGGTTTCCTAAACATGGTTTTAGCTCCGTTCTGTTCCCACCCTTCTGTTTCTTGCGGGGTGGATTTGGCTGCTGGGATGCATATTTCGGCAATTAAATTAAACAAAGCTAGCTCATGTAGTTGTGTCTTTCCTGCGTGTGCTATATCTCTCGTAGTCCATCTGTATTATCCGGTGCCTGCGTGGGCCTTAAGGTTAAGGTCCTGAGTCTCCAGAGTCGAAGCAGCCACTGTGGTCCCATCTTGGTGAGTGTTTTATCTGCAAATTTTAAACAGATAGCCTGGTCGTCACCAGGTGTTAGGTTTTGCTCTACTCATCTTTTATCCATGCATGTTGCAGTCACTCTGTGAAATCGGAGGTAAGGGTGCGCACTGCACTATCCATCTGGCCTCGTTTTTAAAAAAATCTCTTCCAGCTTATTTATCTTAACTTTTAACTCTTGAATTTGTTTTGTTGGGTATCTTTCTTTTATTTGTATCAGGGGAGTATTATTACATAGGCTAGTTCTGTTTTATTTTTATTCTGACTATCCCACCATTTCCTCTATCTGTCAGGTAAGTCTTTTTTATTCTATTTAGAAAACCAAATTAATAATGTCCAGTATAAAACAGCTGTCAATGGAAAGGGTTAACTCCTTTGCAGGGTGAGACAGCCTGATGTCATTACGTGACTTCGCTTATTCATCTGAAAAATTCTTTTTTAAGTCTTTGTGCCTTCAAAACTTGCTTAGAAATTAGGAATCCGTTAAAACAACAGAAATCATTAGTAAAGCCATCATAATAAAAGTCTTCTCATCAGAAAAGATGGCATTTTAGATTAAAACTCCAATTTTTCTTAACTTCTAATTCAAGTACTTGCCAAAGATTTTTTTTTAAAAACGAGACCACACATTTTTAATAGCTATTTTGTTTACTGAAATCCAATTTTCACACACGCTGTATACATTCCAACATTTCGTTTTATTTTACGGTCCCGTTCACTGGGCAAATCTTGTGTTTTATTTCTCTCTCAGCACAAAATCTAAACATCTGTGCCGGTTCCATTTTCTATAAGAATTTAAAAATTCAGTAATATTCTCTAATTCCCAGTTTTTTCTTTCTGTGCTGAGTTCGCATAGCTTAGATCTTTTCTCCTCATTATTTTCAAAACCCTCCTGCTTGCTTAGACTGTTCGGGACTTTTCTTGATAAACAACGTCCATGTTGGAAATCTTTCAAACTGCAGTGCAACTTTCTCGTAATTTAAAATCATTATCATTGGAGCGTGTCTTTTACCTCTTCAAATTCTTTTTTTTCCCCAATTAAACCAATATCTGTTTCACAGCCGATATCAACTAGTATTTAGTAAGTTATGTCTTTTTCCATCGCAAACACCCCTTTTTTTCCAGCACCTAATTAGTGCGTTACGTCTTTTTTTCAGATCACCTTTCTTCAAATTAGGTTTTGTATTTTACACGGCGGGCTCGTGTCTCCGTAAATTTGTTAATTTAAAATCATCAGACAATCAAAGACACTTTTTCTTTCAAATTCGTTCAATTTGTTTACTTTCAAAGTGGCATCTTTATCTTTTTCTTTTCTCCATAACTACAATGGAGTCTAGCACGTAGGCTTTGAGGGCTGCTTTTCGTTATCTCAAATTCCAGTTTCAAGGTCGTTACAATGTTTTTTCTAAACTGCTAAAGCTTGCTGTTTTAACAATTTTCAAAAAGTCCCTTTTACACCTTCGCAGATAGTTCACCACCAGCTTTTTTATGGCATGACGTAGTTATGCAAGTTACAATTAACGATTGGTTTTATTCGTCTTTTTAATAGCCGTGTTATCCCTCTTCTTCGGGGCTATGAGGGTCTTGGGTACTCCCTTAAATTCGTGTCAGGTATGCAGGACACTATTTATATGTCTTCCCTTGGCGCTGTACATTTGTACCACTGCACGCTTTGGGTCAATATATCCCGTCACTGCGCGAGACATTGTCTCTATTCCCTCACTCTCTCGTCCCCGCACCATGCGCTTGTACCGCTTTGGGTCAATAGACCTCTCTCTATATCTTCACTTGCATTGTACCCTCGCACTGCCGTGCTACCTCCACGCGCACGTTTTAGGATGCAACTTTTGACCCCCTTTCACCCCTAGATCGTCCTTGTCCTCCGTCTCCATCCCTCCGGGACTCACTACATGGTTCTTTTGTATAGATGTCCTTCCCTTGTGGTTTACAATGCCACAGTTCTAACTTGAAGGTGGTAAATTAAAACATACTCACCCCAACAGCTGGGTTATTGTTCCATTCGGGAAGTCCGCATCCTGTTTGTGACGCCAAATGTAAGGGGAAAATGGGAAGGCTTCTTTTCCCACAAGCCGGCCCACTGATATAGAGGGTCGACGCTCGCCCCTGCCCACGTCGCAATTCTCGAAGTTAGCAGACAGAGACGGATGGCAAAGTATAACGATCTTTATTACGAATGTCTGGGAACATCCCTCATCACAGTCGCCTGTGAGTGGAGATGCTCTCCAAACAGCACAATCATACAACTTTTATACATTTCAAAACCCCTCTGTTCCCGGACAAGACCTCCCTAGATTTCTAATTGAACTACCTTATCAGTGCTACTTCTCTAATTGGACTACCTTATTAGTGCTACTTTGGATTGACAGGCCAAGACCCTCGTGACCACTTTAGGCCATGACTAGAATGACTTCATTAGGTCAGAATTTGTTGATTCTCCTTGGTGCCTGTGAGTCCGCCTCGAGCCTCTTCACAAGGTCTTATCAATGTCTGTTTAGGTTCTCACATCGTATCCTGTCGGAATATTATTGAATAGATAACTTCTGGAGCCTTGGTACAAGGCCGAAGAGAGGCCTTTTACCTCCTTATGGGCCAGTGCAGGAACCAGCACTTTAACCCTTGTCCCGCTGATACCCCTAATGCCAAATTTCTCTTACAATTTGTAAAATTAGAACACAATAATCATGGGTGATTTTAACCTCCATTGATTGGACAAATCAAATCGGTCAGGGTAGCCTTGAGGAAGAGTTCATAGACTGCATAAGGGATGGGTTCCTTGAGCAGTATGTAACAGAACCAACCAGGTGGCAGGCTATCTCAGATCTGGTCCTGTGTAATGAGGCAGGATTAATAAACAATCTCCTAGTAAAGGATCCCCTTGGGATGAGTGATCATAGCATGATTGAATTTCAAATTCAGATGGAGGGTGAGAAAGTTGGATCTCTAACCTGTGTACTAAGCTTAAATAAAGGAGACTATGAAGGTATGAGGACTGATTTGGATATATTGGACTGGGAAAATAAATTAAAGTGTAGGACAGTTGATGAACAGTGGTGTACATTTAAGGAGATATTTCACAACGCTCAAGAAAAATATATTCCAGTGAGGAGGAAAGGGTATAAGAGAAAAGATAGCCATCCATGGCTAATTAAAGAACTATAGGACGGTATCCAATTAAAAACAAGGACATGCAATGTGGCCAAAGCTAGTAGGAGGATAGAAGATTGGGAAGCATTTAAAAGCCAACAAAGAATGACTAAAAAAATGATTAAGAAAAGGAAGATAGACTATGAAAGTAATCTAGCACGAAATATAAGAACAAATAGCAAGAGTTTCTAGGTATATCAAAAGAAAAAGAGTGGCTAAAGTAAATGTTGGTCCCTTAGAGGAAAAGACCGGGGAATTAGTAATGAGGAAGATGGAAATGGCAGAAACTCTGAACAAATATTTTGTATCAATCTATATGGTAGAGGACACTAACAATATTCCAACAGTGGATAGTCAAGGGGCTATGGGGGGTGGGGGAGGGGGGTTGGGAGGGGAGGGGGGGTTGGGAGGGGAGGGGGGGTTGGGGGGGAGGAACTTAACACAATCACAATCACTAAGGAGGTGGTACTCAATAAGATAATGGGACTAAAGGTAGATACATTCCCTGGACCTGATGGCTTGCATCCTAAGGTCTTAATAGAAGTAGCAGCAGGGATTGTGGATGCATTGGTTGTAATTTACCAAAATTCCCTGGATTCTGGTGAGGTCCCAGCAGATTGGAAAACTGCAAATGTAACACCCCTATTTAAAAAAGGAGGTAGACAAAAAGCAGGAAACTATAGACCAGTTAGCCTAACATCTCTGCTTGGGAAGATGTTGGAGTCCATTATTAAAGAAACAGTAGCAGGACATTTGGAAAAACAAAATTCGGTCAGGTAGAGTCAGCATGGATTTATGAAGGGGAAGTCATGTTTGACAAATTCGCCAGAATTCTTTGAGGATGTAACAAACAGGTTGGATAAAGGGGAACCAGTGGATGTGGTATATTTGGACTTTCAGAAGGCATTTGACAAGGTGCCACATAAAGTGTTATTGCACAAGGTAAAAGTTCACGGGGGTTGGGGGTAATATTAGCATGGAAAGAAGATTGGCTAAAGAACAGAAAACAGAGAGTCGGGAAAAAGGGTTAATTCTTGGGTTGGCAATCAATAACCAGTGGGGTGCTGCAAGGATCAGTGCTGGGACCCCAACTATTTACAATCTATATTAATGACTTGGAGGAAGGGATTGAGTGTAACATAGCCAAGTTTGCTGACGATACAAAGATGGGAGGAAAAGCAATGTGTGAGGAGGACACAAAAAATCTGCAAAAGGACATTGACAGGCTATGTGAGTGGGCAAAACTTTAGCAGATGGAGTATAATGTTGGAAAGTGTGGGGTCATGCACTTTGGCAGAAAAAAAGTCACAGGGCAAGTTATTATTTAAATGGAGGAAGATTGCAAAATGCTGCAGTACAGCAGGACCTGGGGGCACTTGTGCATGAAACACAAAAGGTTAGTATGCAGATACAGCAAGTGATCAGGAAGGCCAATGGAATCTTGGTATTTATAGCAAAGGGGATGGAGTATAAAAGCAGTGAAGTCTTGCTACAGTTGTACAGGGTATTGGTGAGGCCACACCTGGAATACTGCGTGCAGTTTTGGTTTCCATATTTACAAAAGGATATACTTGCTTTGGAGGCAATTCAGAGAAGGTTCACAAGGTTGATTCCGGAGATGAGGGGGTTGACTTATGAAGAAAGGTTGAGTAGGTTGGGCCTCTACTCATTGGAATTCAGAAGAATGAGAGGTGATCTTATCAAAACGTATAAGATTATGAGGGCTTGACAAGGTGGATGCAGAGAGGATGATTCCACTGATAGGGGAGACTAGAACTAGAGGGCATAATCTTAGAATAAGGGGCCACCCATTTAAAACTGAGATGAGGAGAAATTTCTTCTCTGAGGGTTGTGGATCTGTGGAATTCACTGCCTCAGAGAGCTGTGGAAGTTGGGACATTGAATAAATTTAAGAGCGAAATAGACAGTTTCTTAAACGATAAGGGAATAAGGGATTATGGAGAGCGGGCATGGAAGTGGACCTGAGTTCATGATCGGATCAGCCATGATCATATTAAATGGTGGAGCAGGCTCACAGGGCAGTATGGCCTACTCCTGCTCCTATTTCTTATGTTCTTATAAACCAACCCCACAGTCATTGACACCAATCTCCTCCTGTTTGATATAAACCAACAGCACAGTCATTGACACCAGTCTCCTGTGTATGACAAACTGAAGTTGCTTACAATCCCTCGGAGCTATTACGCTATTCCTAGCTGAGATCGAGATCTCCAATGAATCAGTCCAAACACCTTAGTCCCGTGAGCAGACTTGATTTTGAATATGTAGATTTCACAATAATACAACTCATATACAAAATGTTTGAAATATATTCATATTGGACTTTCTACAAAGGAATATTTATTGTAATATTCATACAATATTATAGTTATATAATAAGACTCACAATCTAATGAGTTGTATCCATGAACTATCAGACTTTGATAATTGCCGAGCCTGGAAGGTAACAATGTTCGACTCTTTTAAAATGCCAATTAGGATTACATTATCATGAAAATCAAATTACCGAGCGAGCCCCCTTTTTAAAGCAGCACAATCAATGCCAAATTATAATTAAATTACATCAGAATACTGTTCTGCTGTCGACAATTGAGTGCAGTCCGTCCAGTGTTTCCCCAAAAAGAGTTGTGGAAAGCCTCCAGTGTACCGGTAGACTCCGCGTGCTCCCTCTCCAGGGACAGCCCAAGAGATGTTCTACCTTGGCTGCAGCTGTCAGCTTTCTTCTCCCCGGGGTGCTCTCTGACCTGAGCTGCAAACTCTTCGTATATTTAAAGCCCCATAAGGTACAGCTGCTGTGACTCTGGTTACTTCGGCCAATCAAACACTTGAGCCGAAATACATTTATCAAACAAAACATTCCATTGAGTGGCTGTTTAGGTTTCATCGTCCAGCCTCTTCCTGTTTCATTGGAGCTAAGAGAAATCTGCGAGTCAGAACATGTCAGAGTTTGCTTTTACTGGGGCATTTAAAGAAATAAATATCCTTCAAGGTTCTGCTCAGTCCACACACAGGCAGAGTTCTCAGCTCTGATAGTTCTGTTCGCACAAGGTCTATTTCAACTTAAAAGGGATAATTATAATTAAATCAAAAGGAAATACTTATCAAATCATAATACAATTCCTTCTGTCGATTCATCATCATCATCATAGGCAGTCCCTGGAACCAGGATGACTTACTTCCACATGGGTTCACAGATGTTTCAATGAAGGACCCGATATTCCAGGCCTGAACTCCAATTGAAGGGATGGAAGATGCCTGTGTGTGGAATTTTTTTAATGTGTGGTGACCGTTGCACATCAGCCACCACACAGGCTTGACAGAGCTAGACCTTTATCCAGTGGTAAGGATTAACCAGGATGACTGGAGACCTGCTCTGCTGCACGGACCTAGTGCGCGCACATATCGCAGTGTTGGCTGGCCCGTGTTGCCCCTGTGCTCTCGGCTCCTCTGGACCCCGTACCCTCATTCGCTGTGTAGGGGGTGGTGGGTCTGTCAGCTTGCCTTCCTGACCAGAGCGGTTGTGAGTCGCTCCCACTCCCTGGTTCTCGAGCTTGGATTTATTAATCAGAGTGTGATAAAGTGCAGCAGACAACTGTTCTGTACAAAGAAGGTTTGGGTTTTATTCAAGAAAGCAAATTACACAAATACACTCCAATAAAACTGTAAAATCTTACAAAAAGGTTCTAAACAATGGGGAATACTTTATTACAGGTAATAAACACAACAGAAAAACCTCCCACTTACTCTCTAACTAGGTCAAACTCTAGGGCTCCAGGGATTCATGCTCACCAGATCCTTCCTTTGACAGCTAGGGCTGTTTCACGGTTCTTTGGTTATAGCCGGTTTGCCTTGCTGTACCCCAGACATGTTAGAAGACCTCTGCTGCGTATTGAAACCAGTTGGGGTGAGTCTGCTGGTGCGGTTAGGCGCAGTTTGGATTTATCTCTGGTGAGTACCCAATTTCCGTTGTTAGCAATAGGGTTTTAAGTTCTTTAGGTCATTTTTACCCGCTGGATAGTCTAGGTACAAAGTCAGTTGGTATTGACGTTCTTTTCTCCGATGTCACTCCAATGTGTCTTACTGTGGTTTCTTGCCGCATGCTCTCGATTTTGATCTTGTTGTTCCGAAGTGCTTGGTCAGAAAAGTTTTCCTGTGATGGTCAGAATAGAGTAGGTCTCCTGGTACGATAGGCCCTCAATTATACTCTGAGAGGCTGCTTAATCTTCGCACTAAATCTAATGTTTCTTTTGTTTGAGTTTTGCTGCCCAATTGATTTTAAGTGGTCTTCTTTGTATAAGTTTTGGTGGGCTCGCTAACTGAAACGTGATTAAATGTTTTAATCTGGCGTTGATAGAGTTTGGGATTGTGATACCCCTGTTCCATGAATTTTGGAATCTTACATTTCCCCATTTGAGACTCTTCGCCACAGAGTGTCATCCTAAGTGAACAAAATTCTTGGAACCCGAGAACTAAAACCTTCCCCTGACATTTACCTAGATAAACCCAAACATACATTCCCCTTTGCAATGTATTGCTATTTACAGGTAAATTCAGTCATTCCAATTACATTACAGTATAGAGGGGGGTCCAACGCCCGTCCATTACTCCAGTTTCACAAAAAATACATAGTAAAAACACACATAGTACAAACTTTTTACAACACTTGACCTCTGTGTTTTTACAGCAGCTGGAATCTAAACCAGACCTCACCAGGTGACTGCGATTTTTTTCTGCAGTATTCTATCATATTTTGTGTTTCCCTCCCTGATACAATCCATAAGTTCAGCTAGGGCTCGTCCAGCACCCTCTGGTGCTGGGATCGATGACTTCTGCCCCTCACCTTGCAGGTAGTACACCATAAATAAAAAATAATCACAAGCTGGCAGATAACTAAAACGTGGGAAGCTATTCTGATCTAGGGAGGGACCTCTATATTTCTGACAATATCCCACCAGGGTGGAACGGTGATATCCGAAATTTCGCCCCCTATCTCAACTGGTTTTTGTTCTAGAGTATAGAAATGTTTCTGTGATACTTCTACAGCTTTCAGTAGGGCGATAAGATGTTCGGGTAGAGGAGAGATTTCATATCTAAAATGTGCAACGTAATCTTGTAAATTTGTGAAATTGTTATTTACAGTGAGGTGAATAGTGGAGGGTCAGGAATGGGAACAATCCGTTCTTGGGCCACTTGAACTTCCGCCTCGGGTTTAAAACAAAAACTGCTTTCACTCACCGAACACCAAATGTGTTGTCCATGTTGGTAGTGGGGCGCACTTGTGGTGACACAATACGTCTCACCCCCTATGTATGCTACCTGTGGAGGAACACAGTCTTGTGCCATTACCTCCATGGTACAGTTGATAGGCTGTGCGCCGCAGCTTTAAACCCGCATTGTGGTCTGGAGTAGGCGTTCAAGTGCTGGGGTGTTCAGTATTACGTGTGCACCCCGGCTCCGGCACCCGGAGAGGTCAGTACATGTCATAGCGTGCTCCCACTTTATGACATAGGGTGGGACCACTGTGAAACAAACATGTGCCCCTCCTTGAATGATCCCAATATTCTCCACCATGTACAGCGGCGCAGGTCAGGCTGTCCCACCCATAACCGGCATCCTTACAACTTTCCCCATGATGGTATGGTTGGACCGCCCACAATCTACTGGGACAGGGTAGGTTTCAGAAACTAGACGGAGCTGACATGGGCTTAGCGAATTACTAAACTGGTGGAGGGCTGCGAGATACTTGTTGCTGATCCAAGCGGGGACTTGGCCTTGCTTTAGATCTTCCAGGTTGCTGCTGTCCTCGCCCAGCAACCATGCCCCATACAGCACACACACCTCATTCCTGGCAGCCTGATCCGAGGCATTCCTGTCCTCCCGTATAAGTGCATTTACTGTTTTTGCGTGTCTTTCCAGCTCAGTAATAATCTCCTTTAAATGGACCGTCATTGCCTGGTCCTCGTGTAGCACTGAGCTTATCATTATGTTCTCTTCCCTTAGGATCTTCCGTAGTTCATTTTTTAGACCATTTATTTGCATTTGCAGTTCCATATCACAGAGGATCCTGTATTATATGCAGTGAAAATGTTGTTCCAGGTTCCCCTTCTTTGTCTCCCTGTGCCCATAGTGTTCCCAGCATATAGTGTGTATAAATCTGCTTTGTATACGTTGCCAAAATCTAATTTGTAAAATTTCCTGAACATTTCTCGGAGTAGGGCCTGGTATAGCTGCTCTGTCTCCTTCGGGCACCATACAGGTAAGTGTACTTCTGTCAGGTTTAAGATAAGAGATTCCTTGATGTCACCTTTGTGACCCGTACTCGCCCCCATTAGGGCGAGCAGGAGCAAGCCCCCTTTCATCATTCGGTTCCTTCCCTGTAGGGATACAAAATAGGTAGCCTTGCCCTTGAGAAAAACAGTTCTCTGGCTTGGCAAAGGTGATTCAATTCTACAATCCAATTTAAAACTTTAAAATTTTAAAAATTCCAACCAAAATACTAAAACTTAAACTAAAAGAACAATCCTGGAAAAGCTATGTACACCGCCACCCGTCTCCGGGTGGCCAGGTTAATTCCTGTTTGGCCTTTGCCTTGTGCGGCCTCTGGGCAGCTTGTACGCCTGAGTGTAAGGTGGTCTGTACCGCAGGATCCGGAGAGTTCTTCTTAATGTAACTGGGGGTTTCCCCGAGTCCCAGATGATAGGGGGAATGGCCCTTCCTATACTACAGCACACTACCCTTCTGTGTAGTTGCTGAGTCTATGTCCTGCCCTGTGGGTTCCGCATAGACTGAGGCCGCAGGCTGGGGACTCTTGTCATTCTCTTGGCCCACTGCTACCTCTCCTGTGTGTCCCTTACCATTGAAGGCTGCAGGCTGGGGATCCTTATCCCTAAAATGATCCTTGACCTTGGGCATTCTTTTATGGGCTGCAACCCTCCCGGGGCTGAACCATTGAAACTGGGGTGCTGGTGACCATAGTGTCTTTGGCCGTGATGTATGGGGAGTCCTTCTTAGGGCTATTCTACTGGGGGTGCATCTGAGTCCTAAACAATTGGTGGGATAGCCCCTCCAGTAATACAATTCACCGCCCCCATCTGTACAGTCTGTGAGTCTGTAACGTCTCCTGTGGGCATTCCACAGTCAGAGGCTGCTGGCTGAGGATCCCTGTCCCGAGGATTGTTTTTTGACATTCTTTTCTCCGATGTTATGATGTTTCTTCCTGTGGTTTGTCGCCGTGTGCTCTCGATTTTGATCTTGTTGTTCTGAAGTGCTTGGTCAGAAAAGTTTTCCTGTGATGGTCAGAGGTACGATAGGCCCTCAATTATACTCTGAGAGGCTGCTTAATCTTCGCACTAAATCTAATGTTTCTTTTGTTTGAGTTTTGCTGCCCAATTGATTTTAAGTGGTCTTCTTTGTATAAGTTTTGGTGGGCTAGCTAACTGAAACGTGATTAAATGTTTTAATCTGGCGTTGATAGAGTTTGGGATTGTGATACCCCTTATTTATGAGCTGATGACCATTGTGATAGCACTGTTTTGACTTCGGGAAGTCTGGGCTGAGCCAGATATTTCTATGCATGTTGAAAAAGGTGTTGGAATATGTATGTGATATTTGGGTCCTGTGGGTGGAGTGGATAATGTTTCTTCCGTGGTCGATTGTTTAAATGCTAATGTTTTCTGGGAGCCTGACTAATGGTTAAACAGCTCCCCCAGACAAACTGATTAGATACAATACCCAAATTCTAAATCCCACCCCTCTGTCACTGCAGCTTTTCCCCACAGGCCCAAACATGCCTTTTAAAATCCCAAACTTGGTTAAAACTCGTAGATTTCTTCCATATGCATTTTAGGGTCCCAAACTTTCTGTTTAATAGGCCCAAATCAAATTTCCTTTTCAGTGAGTCCAAACACTGGGGGGTTTCCATGAATTTTGGAATCTTACAGTTGCACCTCCACCACGATCTCTCACCATTCCTCCGCCATGATCTCTCGCCGCTCCTCTGCCACAAACATTTGCCGCACCTCCACCATGATCTCTCGCCGCTCCTCCACCACAAACATTCGCTGCTCCTCTGCCACAGTCTCTCACTGCTCCTCTGCCACAAACATTCATCGCACTTCCGCTATGATCTCTCAACGCTCCTCCACCACAAACATTTATCGCTCCTCCTCCACGATCTCTCACTACTCCTCCACCACAAACATTCGTCACTCATCCGCCACGATCTCACACCGCTCCTCCTCATATTCCTCATATACTGACCTATTGCCCCCCGATGGCAAATAAATCAGCTTTGTTTTAAACACACCGTTGTAGATTTTTGTCTTTCCCACCCGAGTTTTTAGCATCATTTGGCTGAAGCTCAAAGAACAATCTGGGGGTTGGATCGTATGGTGGGAACAGAACTTCAGCCTAGACACAGTCCTTCAGGGCCACACTGAGAGGGCCGAATGGCACTTTGGTCTTTCTCATCTCTCTGCACCGATAGCAAAGTCGCCGTGCGGGTTAATCTTGAGGCGAGTATGACATGTGTCTAAGGTGATTACAAGCTAATAATTCATTCGACCCCAGGTCTTCAATACAAAGTCCACTAATGTTAAACATACATCTATATAAAACAAAGCAAGACTTTATTTTTATGGTTACTGTTTCATATTAAATCTGATCGACTAAAACCCAGCTTTCTTACAGTCCACTCTTGGATGCCCCACTCCCTGAGCCGACAACCTTCAGCCGGGTCAGTGGTGGAGTTCTGCAGCAAGAGTGATCGCAGAGTAACTGTCGGGATCACACCCCCATGGATGTTCCAGCTTGTGTATTTTTAGTTATCCTGGTGTCTAACACGCACACATCAATAAAACAGGGAATTCTGGGAAACACGTTGCAGGTCCTTCTTTATCTGGAGATCAACTGCCTGTTGTATAATTGCACCAGCAGTTAACAGGCTCCTGTGAACTCCTCCATCTGCTATTTTAATGCAGACTTAACCAATTTATTTTAAACGGCTTTATGTTAAATTAGTTGATGTCTACCTTAAACTGGTGGACTCAGGACTGTCACACAAATGCATTAAATATTCATGAAGAGTAAACTTTAGTCTGGAAACGGAAACCTGCCGTTTCACTTTCAGTCAGGAAGAGATCGCAGTTTTACACCAATCTCTGATTTGACAGCATGTTCCCAGCATGTTCTTCCTGACTCTAAACGCAGTTGTAAAGGAGCCTTCTGTTCTGTGCCCAGGAGCTCTAAACCATGGAAGAGAGTGGCTGGGACACACCTCAAGATTAACCCACACGGTGACTTTGCTGTCAGTGATGAGAGATGAGAAAGACCAAAGTGCCGTTTTCCCCTCTCAGTGTGGCCCTGTGGGACTGTGTCCAGGCTGAAGTTCTGTTCCCACCGTACGATCCTCCCCCAGATTGTCCTCTCTGAGCTCCAGCCAGATGATGCTAAACACTCAGGTGGGAAAGACAAAAATCTAAATCTACAAAGCTGATTTATTTGACATATATCCAGAATATTAAACTCCAGCCCAATTATAGGAATTAGTAACATCAGCAGAAGCAATTCCCAACTGTCAGAACTAACATGGTTCAATCCTGGATGTGATTAAGAGCAACAATAACAGCAGAATCCAACCCCTGCAGTCACTTGTGAACTCGCTGGTGTCTCAGCAGGGTGTATGACTGAGTGAATCGCTTCCCACACTCAGAGCAGGTGAACGGTCTCTCCCCAGTGTGAACTCGCTGGTGTTTAAGCAAGGAACAGTACTGAGTGAATCCCTTCCCACACACGGAGCAGGTGAATGGCCTCTCCCTCGTGTGAACTCGCTGGTGTGTCAGCAGATTGGATGACTGAGTGAATCCCTTTCCACAGTCAGAGCAGGTGAATGGCCTCTCCCCGGTGTGAACTCGCTGGTGTGTCAGCAGGCTGGATGACTGAGTGAATCCCTTCCCAGACTTGGAGCAGGTGAATGGTCTCTCCCTCGTGTGAACTCGCTGGTGTGACAGCAGATCAGATGAATGAGTGAATCCCTTCCCACACACGGAGCAGGTGAACGGTCTCTTCCCGGTGTGAACTCGCTGGTGTCTCAGCAGGTGGGATGATCGAGTGAATCCCATCCCACACTCAGAGCAAGTGAACGGCCTCTCCCCAATGTGACTGCGATGATGAATTTCCAGCTGTGTTGGATAATTGAATCTCTTCCCACAGTCTTCACATTCCCACGGTTTCTCCGTGGTGTGGGTGTCCTTGTGTCTCTCCAGGTTGGATGGTCAGTTGAAGCCTCATCCACATGCAGAAAACGTGTACAGTTTCTCCCCGCTGTGCACAGTGCAATGTTTTTTCAGGCTGTGTAACTGGTTAAAGCTCTTTCCACTGTCAGTGCACTGGATCAGTCTCACTCGGGTGTGTGTGTCTCGGTGCTTTTGCAGTTACAATAACATTTGAAATCTTTTCCCACAGATAGAACAGACAAACGTTTCTCCTTCCACATTCAAAGGTGATACTATTCAGGTCCTGATGAATCGAGTAACACTGTGAGATCCTGACATGATGTTTGCTTTGTGTTTCCCATCTGTCAATCTTCCTCCTCTAATACCCTGTAAGAGAATTTACAAAACTCATCACTAAGTACAATACAGAAAGTCAGAACAGACAATTCTAGTTTGTCTGGAACATTCTTTTCTCTCCTGTTGCCTCAAAGCTGTAAATCCCTATCCCACACATTGTCCCTCCTCCCTGTGTTGAAATCCAAACACATCGCACCATCTCCAACATATTTCCTTTCAGTCACTTTTTCTCCCTCCTCTGATGGTGCTAACTGTGGCTGGGTTCAGTTCTACACTCACTGGTTCCCCTCCCTCTCCTCCCCTGAAGGTGCTGACTCTGGCTGGGTTCAGTTCTACACTCACTGGTTCCCCTCCCTCTCCTCCCCTGAAGGTGCTGACTCTGCTGGGTTCAGTTCTACACTCATTGGTTCCTCTCTCTCTCCCTCCCCTGAAGACACTGACTCTGGCTAGGTTCAGTTCTACACTCACTGGTTCCCTTCCCTCTCCTCCCCTGATGGTGCTGACTCTGGCTGGGTTCAGTTCTACACTCACTGGTTCCCCTCCCTCTCCTCCCCTGAAGGTGCTGACTCTGCTGGGTTCAGTTCTACACTTGTACAAAAGAAAAATACTGCAGATGCTGGAAACCTGAAATAAAACAAAAAATACTGGAAATACTCAGCCAGCATCTGCGGAGAAGGAAACAGAGTTAATGACTTTCAGGTTAATGACTTTTCATCAGGACTGGTAAAAATTAGAAATGTAACAGGTTTTAAGTAAGTGCAGAGGCAGAGAAAGAGGGGAGGGGAGGAAAGAACAAAAGGGAAGTTCTGTGTTAGGGTGGGAGGCAGCAGAGATTAAATGACAAAAGGGATGATGCTGCAAGGCAAAAGGAGATGATTATGGGACAAGTAAAGAAACAAAAAATGTGTCTGGACAAGGTGTAAATGGCAATAAAGAGCAGACATTGATGTGGAGATTCAACATCGCCTCCAGTGCGCCAGTGCAGCCTTCGGCCGACTGAGGAAGAGTGTTCGAAGACCAGGCCCTTAAATCTGACACCAAGTTCATGGTTTACAGGGCTGCAGTAATACCCGCCCTCCTGTATGGCTTAGAGACATGGACTATGTACAGTAGACACCTCAAGACGCTGAAGAAATACCACCAACAATGTCTCCGCAAGATCCTGGGAGGACAGACGAACCAATGTTAGCGTCCTCGACTAGGCCAACATCCCCAGCATTGAAACACTGACCACATTTGATCAGCTCCGCTAGGCAGGCCACATTGTTCGCATGCCAGACACGAGACTCCCAAAGCAAGCGCTCTACTCAGAACTCCTTCACGGCAAACGAGCCAAAGGTGAGCAGAGGAAACATAACAAGGACACCCTCAAAGCCTCCCTGAAAAATTGCAATATCCCCAATGACACCTGGGAATCCCTGGCCAAAGATCACCCTAAGTGAAGGAAGTGCATCCAGGAGGATGCTGAGCACCTCGAGTCTCACCACCGAGAGCATGCAGAAATTAAGCACAAGCAGTGGAAGGAGCATGCGGCAAACCAGTCCCACCCACCCCTTTCCTCAACGATTATCTGTCCCACCTGTGACAGGGACTGTGGTTCTCGTATTGGACTGTTCAGACCCACCTAAGAACTTATTTTAAGAGTGGAAGCAAGTCTTCCTCGAATCCGAGGGACTGCCTATGATGATGAGGATGATGATGAAATGGCAATAGCTGAATCATTACCAACAGCTGCTGTACTAAAAAACGGGAGCGGATGTGGTGTGAAATTGTTAAAATCAATGTTGAATCCGGAAGGCTGTAAAGTGCCTAATCGAAAGTTGAAATGCTGTTTCTTGAGCTTATGTTGAGCTACACTTGGAACAGTGTAGGAGGCCGAGGACAGAGAGGGAGTGGTCCGGAGAATTAAAATGCCAAGCAATTCAAAACTCAGAATCTCGCTTTTGACTGAACGGAGGTGTTCCACAATGCAATCACCCAATGTGCGTTTAGTCTCTCCAATGTAGAGAAGACCATTTTGTGAGCAATGAATACAGTATACTAAATTTAAAGCAGTACAAGTAAATCACTGTTTCACCTGGAAGGTGTGTTTGGGGTCCTGGACAGTGGGAAGGGAGGAGGTGAAAGGGCAGCTGTTGTATTTCCTATGTAAATGTAGGAAATACGGCAGCCAATTTGCACACAGCAATCTCCCACAAACAGCAATGTGATAATGACCAGATAATCTGTTTTTAGTGATGTTGATTGAGGGATGTATATTGGCCAGGATGCCGAGGTAACTGCTCTTCTTTGAAATAGGGCCTTTGGATCATTTAAATCTACCTGAGAGAGCAGACAGGGTCTCAGTTTAACATCTCATCTGAAAGATGATACCTCTGACAGTACAGCACTCCCTCAGTGCTGTACTGGAGTAAGGTGCTGTCTTTCAGATGAGACGTTAAACCCGTCTGCCCTCTCAGGTGGACATAAAAGTCCCAGGCAATATTTTGAAGAAGAGCAGTAGAGTTATCCCCAGTGTCCTGGCCAATATAGATCCCTCAATCAACATCACTAAAAACAGATTATCTGGTCATTATCACACTACAGTTTGTGGAGGAGCAGGCCAGGGAGTGGAAGGAGCAACGTGGCGGCCTGGCCCAGCAGGCTGAGCGGTCCCCGACCTGTGAGCACCATCGGAGCAGGCCGGGGAATGGAAGGAGCAGCGTAGCGGCATATCACTCCAGGGAGCAGCACATGCTGGAGCAGGAGAGCAACGGCAATGAAGATGGACATCACCAAGATCCAGGTCAGCGATTGGAGCAGGAGCGGGGAGGTTGGGACGAAGGAGCGGCGAGAGATTGTAGAGGGATGTGATCGGGGCCCAGGAGAGGCACGAGTTGGGGGCCCAGGAGAGGCGTAGGCCCAGGGGCAGCATGGGCCAGCCAACACTGCGATATGTGTGCACACTAGGTCTGTGCAGCAGAGCTGGTCTCCAGTCGTCTTTTAATCCTTGGCACTGGACCAAGACCTAGCTCTGTCAAGCCCGTGTGGTAACTGGTGTGCAACGGTCACCACACATTAAAAAAAATCCATGCACAGGCATCTTCCATATAGTTCAGGACCTGGAATTTTAGGTCCTTCATTGAAACACCTGTGAACTTTTTGACGTGGAAGTAAGTCATCCTCGATTAGAGGGACTGCCTGTGATGATGATGACAGTTTGTGGGAGTTTGCTGTGTGCAAATAGGTTGCCGCATTTCCTACATTACAACGGTAACTACACTTCAAAAGTACTTCGTTGGCTGTAAACTGCTTTGAGACATCCAGTGGTCATGGAAGGCGCTATATAAATGCAAGTCTTTCTTTCTTTCTGCAAGGGGATCTAAATCTGGGCCCTTCCGTTACAATTCTGTGGGCTGTAAACCGTAACCCAGCACTTACCAGCGCCTTCAGGAGAGATGCTGAGAAAGCCCCCGTGTGCAGAATGAGAATTAAATCAGTGAGTCTGATTATCCCTCCTGTCACTGGGACCCTGAAGCCCCGCCTACTCATTGTTCCTTCGCAAAGATGGTCGCGCATGCGCTGTACCGTTCGATGGATGAAGGTGACTGCGCACAAACCCTCAGCCTTTCTTTACAAAGATGGCTGCCGTTAACCTGGGCCTGTGACCGGGAAACTCCCCCGGAGCTGCAAACGCGGGAGCTGCAGGTTCTCATTCGGGACTTGCGGCCTACACCAGTTGTTGATGGAGCCCACCCGCGGGTGAGTTACTCCCCCGCGCCCCGCCGTTTCCTACCCGCTGAAGAATCGGCTCCGCGCAGCTGTTCGTCTGCGGCCTCTGTCTGTGCACCGAACACCGCACCGCGCATGCTCCAAACCCAGGCGGGTTACGCGCCTGCGCACTGGCCTCCTGTAGTCTGGGTGCGGCACATTCTCCCCCGCCGGGAATGCTGGGTAATCACCTCGCCATTGAATGGAACAGGATTTACTGTGATTGCATTAAGCACTCAACCATGTTTATTGTGGCAGTTAAGAGTTTGTTTCTGCTGATAATAAACCCCTACAATTGGCTGGACACTAATATTCTTCATCAATATTTAAAATAAATATTTTATTTTTTTCATTTTCTTTAAATATTGACGAATCATATTTGTTTCAAACACAGTGTTTGGAATATTTGATTTCACCACAATATGAGACGAATTGATGTGCTGCTACCGACTGTTCCCGGACTTTTCTTACTCTAGGTTATTTCAGTTCTCATCTAGTTCACCTTCTACCATATCAAACACCAAGCCTGTTCTCTTTGTGTCCATGGCTTGCTGGTGTCATAGACTGAACTCACTTTTCACTTATTTGAAGTTCATTTGAACCATCACTTTAGAGAACTATGTTACATAAAATGTGAAATAAGTTATTTTCTGTATCATTTATCATTTTTTTTAAATCAGATTTAGTAAAAATCCTCCACAAATATTGCATATGAGAGGGTCGAGAGAGAGAGGAACCAGTGAGTGTCCAACTGAACCCAGTCACTATTTCGCCTTCATTTACAGACACCCCCTGTCCAGTCACGATTTTTCCTTCATTTAGACACTCCCGAACCAGTCCCCATTCTTCCTTCATTTACAGATGCTCCCTGACCAGTCCCCATTTCTTCTTCATTTACAGACGCTCCCTGACCAGTCACCATTCCTCCTTCATTTACAGACACGCCCTGACCAGGCATCATTTCGTCTCCATTTATAGACACTCCCTGACTTGTCTCCATTTTTCCTTCATTTATAGACGCTCCTTCACCAGTCACCATTTCCAGACGCTCTCTGACCAGTCAACAATTCTCCATTTACAGACGCTGCCTCACCAGTCTCCTTCATTTACAGACGCTCATTTCCTCCCTCTCCTGGAGTTTGCCACGGGGCCACTTTGTGGACCTTTCAGTTGTGGTTTTAAACAGATGAAACCCGGTGGTGTGGAGCAAACATTGCAACATTTAGTAGTGAAATGGATTTGTTCAGGACAGACAGCAGGAATTATTTCAGGAAATAACACAGTGCAGTGAGAAAGGAAATGCAGTGGATATTGTGCAGATGGATTGTCAAAAGGCGTTTGATAAGGTGCTGAACAGGAGGCTTGTTAATCAAATGAAGGCATACAGTATTAAAGGGAGTGGGACAGGGTGGATAGGTAATTGTGTAAAGGGCAGAAAAGAGAGGGTAGTGGTTAATGGATGTTCAGACTGGATGGATGTAAATAGTGGTGTCCCCAGGGTTGGTGTTGGGAGCATTGCCCTTCTCAATATAGAGATATGATCTGGGTTTGGGTATATGGGGCACACGATCAAAATCTCCTGATGACACCAAAACTGGGACTATGGCCAACTGTGAAGATGACTGTGTGACTTCTGTGTGAATACACAGATTAGTAAATGTAGATGTCAGATGAAATTTAATGCAGAGAAACATGAGGTGATATATTTTGGGAGAAGACAATGGTCGGAAAAGTAGATTTAATAGTAAAAATGTAAAAGGAGTAAAGAGGTGTAAGCTTCGCTGGGCAGGCCACATAGTATGCATGCCAGATATGAGCCTCCCTAAGCAAATGCTTTATGTGGAGCTCCTTCATGGTAAATGAGCCAAAGGAGGACAGCGGAAACGTTATAAGGAAACCCTCAAAGCCTCCCTGGTAAAGTGTGACATTACCACTGACAGCTGGGAGAACCTGGCCGCAGATCGCCTGAGGTGGAGAAAGTCCATCTGGGCGAGCATGAAGAGGCCAAGTGCAGGCAGCGGAAGGAGCGCGTGGCAAACCAGCCCCACTGACAGCTTCGCTCGACGAATGTCTGTCCCACCTGTAACAGGGTCTGTGGCTCTCGTATCGGGCTGTTCAGCCATCAAAGAATTCACTTTGGGAGTGGAAGCAAGTCCTCCTCGATTCCGAGGGACTACCTATGATGATGATGAAGATTCTAGCTAATGCCTTGTCTTATTAATTACCAGGTTCTTGAGTCCAGTGTCAGCAACTTAAATACCTTACTGAGAAGTATAAGATGAGCAGATTTTCTGCCCAATGCCGTACCTTATACTGATCCATCAATCAGAGTAAACATGCAAGTTCCACGTGTCCACAGTAACTGACATGAGGTCAGCCCGCTGGATGGAACATTGGGCACCCTGAGCTTGATCTCCGGAGTCTCCAGTCCCAACTGCCCGCTTACATCAGTCTCCCTTCACTTTTATACCCTGTAGTGATCCACCTCTGGCACCGAACTCTTCTTTGTCTTCTCTGCTGGGTTTTGGCAGGAAGCAAGGAAAAGACTGCTGGAACTTGAACATATTCCCTGGATCCCAGCAGATACTTTTCTTCAGCAATGTTCTCAATATCCTTAAACGAATCTGCCTACTGTTAATTATATTATTTCTTATAGTTTCACAATTGTAGGTGTAAGCATCTCACATTATAATCTAATCTATTCTATTACTCACTCTGGTTTAAGCTTACATTGCAGTCAATAACAGACAAACCCTGTTCTTTCCCCTGATCTGATTAGAGTTTCTAACTAGCTGATTCTGTGGAATCGATTGGCATGTCAGTGATGCCATGGGTCTGCTAATTCCCAAAGGCAGATCAGACAAAGTGCTTTTAGTGGGAGGCCCATCATTGAAAGTGAAACCAAACCAAAAAGAATAAAGATTTAAACCAAGGGAACAGGAAACAGGACCACATCTGGCCCAAAAGTGGTATTAATCCCCAAAAGTTCGGTCTAGACAGTTAGAAACTCCTCCTGGTGACTGTGTGCCTGCAGGACTCGGCTTTACTCCAGTGTTTGAAGGCACAGAGAGCTGGCAATGTGTGGGAATTCCAGGGCCAGTGAGGACACGCACAGAAATACCCGAGAGCAGTGAAAGCTCACTGGGCCCCAGCACATGCTTGGGAAAACCCCGGGAAAGGGCAAAGCCAGCGTGCCCACTCTGAACCGGTTTGCTGCTCCCTCTGTGCCCAGCACTGCCTGCACCCCCGGTGCACTGAAGTGGAATTTCAGCCTCAGTGTTACAAGTTTCATCGGTTACAGGCTGGAGAGAGTAATAGTTCACACTGACACCAAGCTGTGTGATTGGTTCAGTCTGCATTTGACTGACAGGCCCTTTTGAGTGGTCAGGTATTCAAATTCCCAGTAACTCTCATCCCAGATAAAAGAGAGGGGAGATCTGTGTTTAAATCAAAGAGTCTCTTTGGAGATTCTCTGAGAGAAGAAACTGGTCAGCTTTAAACACCGGAAAGAGAAAAAATGTTAGAAATTTCCAATTAGCAGTTTTTGATCAATATCGACTCCCACAGGGATGGGGAATTCTAGAATAAGGAGGAACTGGTCATGATTTGAAAGGTATTGAAGGATTCGAGGAGCTCTTACATTTGGGATATTTATTTTGTCCACTCGAGGAGTTAGATAACAGACTTCTTGCTTTGAATATAAAGTTGGATTATTAGACCATTATGTATTTACTTGTTTATATTTTGTTAAATACATTTGCTGAGTGGATTTAAATTCAAGATGAGGTTTGCAGGCGGGATGCTCTATTGACACATTGAAGTTGAGTGAGAGGCTGTGGGTCACACGCAAAGTCTAGTAGCTGAAAGTGATTAACAGACTGGGTTTTGTGTTTCGTGATCCTGGGCATGTTACCGATACCATCGCTGCATCCCAAGGCTAGGAGAGGCACGCTGGAAGGTATGGGGAGCTGGGACTTGTCCATGAGAGTAACCAAAGGTATGAAAACTGAAATAATGTAGAGTTAGAAAGGAGAAAAGGCCCCAAAATGTAGCAGTCAGTAACAGGACATCAATTAGTCTCCTCTTATCTTGGAAACATTAAACATTGACAAACTGTGTTATTTGAAATATCAAAATATTAAACTCCAGCTCAGTTAAAAGATTATTAACACCAGCAGAAACAAACTCCAACAGTCAGAATGAACACGATTCAATCCAGGATGTGATTAACAGCAGCAACAACAGCAGAATCCAAACCTTGCAGTAACTTGTGAGCTCACTGGTGTCTCAGTAGGTGGGATGACTGAGTGACTCCCTTGCCACACACGGAGCAGGTGAATGGCCTCTCCCCAGTGTGAATTCGCTGGTGAGTTACAAGATGGTATGACCGAGTGAATCCCTTTCCACACACTGAGCAGGTAAATGGTCTCTCGCCAGTGTGAAGTCACTGGTGTGTCAGCAGATCGGATGACCGAGTGAAACCCTGTCCACACAGGGAGCAGGTGAATGGCCTCTCCCCAGTGTAACTGCGCTTGTGTCTCTCCAGGTTGGACGATAGGCTGAAGCCTTGTCCACACACAGAGCATGTGTACCATTTCTTCCCACTGTAAACGGTGCGTTTAGCTTCCATGTTCAAAGGCCGATCATATTTCGGTCCTGATGTATCGAGTAACTCCGTGAGATCTTGACGTGACATTTGGTTTGAGATTCCCGTCTGCAAATCCTCCCCTTTGGACACCCTGTAAAATAAATTTCAAACAGGAAATGGAAGGTGAGAGAGAACCTACCAAATCATAAAGACAGGTTGTGAAATTGAGCTCAATGAATCTGGTCATTTGTAAGGCTGGCACTGGAGAAATGTCACCATGAAAGCTGCTGGATTGTCATAAAAACCCAACTGGTCACTGACGTCCTTCAGGGAAGGGAACCTACCTCCCCCGACAGGACCACATGGGAAATTGTTGATCCTATTGGGCAGAGAAGTACTGGGGGTTAAACCCAGCAGCTTCTCCTCCATCCCCACTGCAGCTCAAACTGATGCAACAAACAGACCTACACAGGAGGCCAGGGACTGACTTCGACATCCAGCGCCCAACCCAACACAGTGCGGCCTGAAATTGCTGGGCCTTCTGTATAAATGCAAGTTTTTGTTTTCCTTGTGTGGGGGAGGTGCTGCCCCCAGGGTTTCCTGGTGCTGCAGCCCTGGCCACTTGTCTGCCAGGCCCTGCGGCTCTGACTCGGGATCTGAGACCTGCACTCGGTGTTGCTGAGGCTGCGCTCACTCCGGACAGTCTCAGGGAGCCGCTCCGCGCAGGAAGGCGCTCTCCGGGATCAGCCCTTTCCGTGCGCTGCCCCCCTGATGATGGAAATAGGGCGTATTCCACCGCGCAGAACACTCTGTGTAAGACCATCCACCATTTCCGGAGAGTGGTACAGCACAGAAGGAGGCCATTCAACCCATCGTGTCTGTGCCAGCCTTTTGGTAGAACTATTCAGTGAGTCTCAATCCTCTGCTCTTTACCCATAGCACAGTATATTTTTCCCTTCAAGTATTATTTTTAAGTTACTATTGAATCTGCTTTCACCACCCTTTCAGGCAGAGCATTCCAAGTCACAACTAGTCACTGTGTAACAAATGATTCCACATCTCACCTCCGGTTCTTTTGCCAATCATCTGAAGTCTGACTCCTCTGGTAACCTACCCTTCTGCCACTGGAAACACTTTCTCCATATTTACTCTTTTTGTACATCTCTATCAAATCTCCTTTTATCCTTTTCTGCTCTCCGGAGGAAACATTCTCCAGTCTCTCCACATAACTGAAGTTCGTGATCCACTCCTTGCTTTGGAGGCAGTTCAGGGAAGGTTCACTTGGTTGATTCCAGAGATGAAGGGGTTGACTTATGAGGTAAGATTGAGTAGGTTGGGCCTCTACTCATTGAAATTCAGAAGAATGAGAGGTGATCTTATTGAAACGTATAAGATTATGAGGGGGCTTGATAAGATGGATGCAGAGAGAATGTTTCCACTGATGGGGGAAGACTAGAACTAGAGAGCATGATCTTAGAATAAGGGGCCGCCCATTTAAAACAGAGATGAGGAGAAATTTATTCTCTGAGGGTTGTAAATCTGTGGAATTTGCTAACTCAGAGAGCTGTGGAAGCTGGGACATTGAATAAATTTAAGACAGAAATAGACAGTTTCTTAAACGATAAGGGGATAAGGGGTTATGGGGAGCGGGCAGGAAAGTGCAGCTGAGTCCATAATCAGATCAGCTATGATCTTATTGAATGGCAGAGCAGGCTCGAGGGGCCGTTTGGCCTACTCCTGTTCCTATTTCTTATGTTCTTATCCCTGGCACCATTCATTCTGCACCCTCTCTAAAAGCTTGGCATTATTCCTAAAGTTTGGAGCCCAGAGTTGAACACAATACTCAAGCTAAGATCTAACCAATGTTTTATTAAGGTTTAGCATAAATGAACATCAAGTGATGATATTTCTGTGATGGGGTTTAAACGGCGAGGTCCATCCAGTCAGTTGGATTTGTAAATAAGACTCTGAACTGAAAGAAGTGCAATTGTAGTGGAGAGCCATGAAACACGCTGTGTAACCAGGCGCAAACACTCTGCACATCCCAGACATCACTTGTTTCCCACTCGGCATGAAAGGAATATGTTACTTGCAACAATTCATTGGATTTGATTTCAAATATATTAGTATAGAAACTGAATCATGTTTCTATGATTGCTTTCCCAACTAAGATTCAAGGCTTCTTTTTTTATGTCTGCGTACAGTCCCAGGATTCTAACCCTGTGACTGTATCTGAGGATTCTAACCCTGGGACTGTACATGGAGATTCCAACCCTGGGACTGTACATGAGGATTCTAACCCTGGGACTGTACGTGAGGATTCTAACCCTGGGACTGTACATGGGGATTTTAACCCTGGGACTGTACATGGGGACTTCTAACCCTGGGACTGTACATGAGGATTCTAACTCTGGGACTGTACATGGGGATTCTAACCCTTGGACTGTAGACGGGGCATTCCAGCTCTGGGACTGTGGCTGTTGCTTCAAATGTGTGGGATGTAAACTGAGCAGCATCTTTAGGAGGGATGGTGAGAAATCCAACGTGTGAAGAGTGAGAGAAAAATAACTGAGGCAGCCATTTTATAACGCGGACACTAGGACCCGATTGGGACCAGACACTGAATCTCTGCCCACGATTTATAACCAAGAGAGCCGCGCATGCGCTTTACTACTCACTGTTTCAAGATGGTGGAGCGCTGAAGCGGCCTTCCTGTACAAAGATGGCGGCCGTTAGCCTGGGCCTGTGACCTGGAGAAAGCCGCGAGCTGCAAACGTGGGGCTATCAGGTTATTATTCCGGGCTTGCGGCATACACCAGTTGTTTAGGAACCCTCTCCGGCCTCTCGCGGATCCATTACGCCCCTCCGCTCAATCTTACCGAGTTGTCCGCAGCCGCTCGATACTGTCTCCACCATTGCACGCACTGCACGTGCTCCAAACCAAGGCGGGTTCCGCGCTTGCGCATTAGGCTCCTGTAGGCTGCGTGCGGCACATTCTCCCCCGCGGTGAATGCTGGGAAGAAGCCACGCCATTGAAAGCCCACGTTCCTGAATGGACCTGGATTTAAAGTGATTGCTTTGAGCACTGAACCATGTTCATTCTGGCAGCTTGAGTTTGTTTTTTCTGATCTTAATAACCCCTATACCTGGGATGAAGATTACCATTCCTTATATTGAGGCGCTATAATTCCCGAGCGGCGCATAAACGCCGACATGGACTGGATAGTCCGAATGACCCGTTTTTGTGCCGTATATTCTATGTAATTTTGCTCAGTGCGTAGCACACTCACCTCTGAGTCAGAAGATTGAGGGAGCACTGCACTGTAAACAAAGGCCCCGTTTGTTCTTTCAAGTGGGCTAAAAGATCCCATATTACAGGCAGCTCTCGATTATCGCACACGGATGCAATGGGAAACCTTTGTAATGGCATTAGAAATGCCTTGTTTGTGCGTGCTGCTGCAGCCGCTGTCTCTCGCAGCCACCGCTGACGTCGGAGACCTTTTGGCCCAGGAAGGCATCGGGCCTCTGACGTCGGAGTCCTTTCGGCTCGGGAAGGCATCGGGTCACTGAGGCCGGAGTCCTTTTGGCCTGGGAAGGCAGCGCACTCCGGAACCCCGGAGCTAGACAATCTCCACCTTGAGGCCACCTGCACACATGTTGGTAATGTCCATACTTAACTGCCTTGTTACTGTTTGCACAGTATTTATTCATTGAAGTTTTAACTTTATAATGTCAACTCACTCTAACTGAGAAATCGTTTACCCGGCATAGCCCAATCCCCGAGGGACCCAGATAATCGTGAGTTGCCTGTATTTCGAAGAAGACCGGGGAAGTTATCCACGCTGCCCTGGCCAATATTTATCCCTAAATCAACATAACAAAAAAAACATTATCTGGTCATTATCACAATGCTATTTGTGGGAGCTCGCTGTGCGCAAATTGGCTGCTGCGTTTCCCACATTACAACAGTGACTAACTTCAAAAAGTACTTTATTGGCTGTAAAAAAAACTTTGAGATGTCCGGTGGTCGTGAAAGACGCTATATAAATTGGTATCTTAGTATAAGTGGTCCCCGAATTTGGTGCTTCAGTGTACCTGGTTCCTGGATTTTGTGTCACAGTATTGTTAATCCCTGGATTTGGTGTCAGCGTGTGAGTGGTCCCTGAATCTAGTTTCTCAGTGTAAGTGGTCCATGGATTTGGTGTCATAGATAAGTGCCCCCTGGATTTGGGATCACAATGCAAGTGGTCCCTGGTTTTACTGTCTGAATGTAAGTGATCCCTGGATTTGGTGTCACAATATAAGTGGACCCTGGATTTGGCGCCATCATGTAAGTAGTCCCTGGATTTGGTGTCAAAAACATTTCTTAACTGGGACTGAGGACAAGCCCGCAGCCCAGCAATGTGTTCAGAACAGAATGATCCCACACACATCTATTCCCAATTAACACAGTCCACATGAATTCGCCAGAAACAGTTCAGCACCCACAATTAACTGCAGCATTGCGCCTAACTTCACTGAAACACACAATTCAAAACATTTTAAAGATAAAATAAACCCCATCAAATCCAGTTTTCTTATTGTTCAGTACAGGCAATGACACAAACATCTTGAAGAGAAATCTTATCAATTTACTACACTTCCCTGACTTTCACAAACATTTGCATTAATACCAGATTGCACCCAGATGATTTATGCCAATTCACCCAAGAACAATGATTTAAGAAAAAAATCCAAATTGATGGTGTAATTTACCTGTTTTCATCTTACATCTTCACTCACTTCCTCTCGTCAACTTTGATACAGTATTCACCATTTCATTCATGAGCCCTGGAAGAATTTTACTGTCCAATACAATATTATCATAATATCTTTAAATATAGATTAAACATTCCCACTTGCTCCAAGTTATAACCCATTTGTTTGTTTAATTTTATTTAACCATTTTTACTTAACTCTTCTTGGACCTTTTATTCCCCAAAATATACCAGAGAGCAATTCAATCTGCAAAATGAAGTTACTTTTAACACAACAGTCTCCCTCCAAAAACTTCTTTCTGAATATATAGTTTGGACAAGACCACATAGACTGGATCTTTTCAAAAACCAAACTTGATTATCCCCTTAAATTTCAGTTAATTTTCCCTCCTCATGTGCTTGAACAGCACATCAATTTTAATTTCACAAGCAAATTATGTCCAGACTTTGTGATATTACAAAGAAGACTAAAGTAACAATTGCATTTGGATTCAAGTCATTTATCTCCACCTTCAAGCAGTGTGTCTTGGAAAACAGGATTACATGGGATATATGGCACAAAAACATACTATTCGGCCCAACAAGCCCATGCTGGCGTTTATACTCCACTCGAGCCACCTCCCATCTGTCCTCATCTACTTCCATCAGCATAACCCTCTATTCCCTTCCCCCTCATATGCTTGACTAGCCGCCCCTTAAATATTTCTATACTATTCACTTGAGCCACTTCCTGTGGTAGCGAGTTCCACATTTTCACCAATCTTTGGGTAAAAAAGTTTCTTCTCAATTCCCTATTTGATTTCTTGGTAACTATCGTATATTGATGACCTCTTGTTGTGCTCTTCCCCACAAATGGAAACACTCACTCTGTATCTACTCTATCAAAATCTTTCATAATTTTAAAGAACTCTATAAGGTCATCATTCAGCCTTCTTTTTTGGAGAGAGAAGAGACCCAGCTTCTCCTTATAGGACAGATATACCCTCATTTCTACCATCATCCTTGTAAATCTTCTCTGGACCCCCTCCAGTGCATCTATATCCTTTTTTTAATATGGCAACCAGATTTGTATGCAGTAGTCTCAAGTGCAGTATAACCAATGTTCGATACAGGTTAAGCATAACTTCACAACTTTTCCATTCTATAAGAATTCAATTCTGTAACAGTTCTATAACAATTGATCCCGATAATTTAACCCAATAGGGTAGTCATATGTCCAATTTTGTCAAGACGCTGTGACATTCGATGTCTGCAGATAACTGGAGATAAATTCTTGAAACTGCTGGATATCTTGCTATGCCATCAACCTCTCATCAAACTGGAGCAGACAGTACCTAATATAGTAGTCCCTGGCTACTACATAGTCCAGAGACACAAGTCTGCATTTTCTTAAACATAGAAAATAGGTGCAGGAGCAGGCCATTCGGCCCTTCAAGCCTGCACCACCATTCAATAAGATCATGGCTGATCATTCAACCTCAGTACCCCTTTCCTGCTTTCTCTCCATACCCCTTGATCCATTTGGTCATATCTAACTCTCTTTTGAATATATCTAATGGACTGGCTTCAACAACTTTCTGTGGAAGAGAATTCCACAGATTAACCACTCTCTGAGTGAAGAAGTTTTTCCTCATCTCGGTCCTAAATGACTTACCCTTTATTCTTAGACTGTGACCCCTGGTTCTGGAACTCCCCAGCAACGGGAACATTCTTCCTGTCTCTAACCTGTCCAATCCGGTCAGAATTGTATATGTTTCTATGAGATCCCCTCTCATTCTTCTAAACTCCAGTGGATACAATCGCAGTTGATCCAGGCTCTCCTCATATGTCAGTCCTGCCATCCAGGAATCAGTCTGGTGAACCTTCGTTGTACTCCATCAATAGCAAGAACGTCCTTCCTCAGATTAGGAGACCAAAACTGAATACAATATTCCAGGTGCGGCCTCACCAAGGCTCTGTACAATTGCAGTAAGACCTCCCTGCTCCTATACTCAAATCCTCTAGCTATGAAGGCCAACATGCCATTTGCCTTCTTCACCACCTGCTGTACCTGCATGCCAACTTTCAATGACCGATGAACCATGACACCCAGATCTCGTTGCACCTCCCCTTTTCCTAATCTGCCGCCATTCAGATAATATTCTGCCTTCGTGTTTTTTGCCACCAAAGTGGATAACCTCACATTTATCCACATTATACTGTATCTGCCATGCATTTGCCCACTCTCCTAACCTGTCCAAATCACCCTGCAGCATTTTACCATCCTCCTCACAGCGCACTCCGCCACCCAGTTTAGTGTCATCTGCAAACTTGGAGATATTACCCTCAATTCCTTCATCCAAATTATTAATGTATATTGTGAAGAGCTGGGGTCCCAGCACTGAGCCCTGCGGTACTCCACTAGTTACTTCCTCCCATTCCAAATAGGACCAGTTTATCCCGACTCTCTGCTTCCTGCCTGCCAACCAATTCTCTATCCACGCCAGTACATTACCCCCAATACCATGTGCCTTGATCTTGTACACCAATCTCTTATGTGGAACCTTGTCAAAGGTCTTTTGAAAGTCAAAATACACCACATCCACTGGTTCTCCCTTGTCCACTCTACTAGTTACATCCTCAAAAAATTCCAGAAGAATGGTCAAGCTAGATTTCCCCTTCATAAATCCATGCTGACTTCGACCGATTCTGTCACCGCTTTCCAAATGCGCTGCTATTTCATCCTTAATAATAGATTCCAACATTTTCCCCATTACTGATGTCAGGCTAACCGATCTATAATTACATGTTTTCTCTTTCCCTCCTTTTTAAGAAAAGTGGTGTTACATTAGCTACCCTCCAGTCCATAGGAACTGATCCAGAGTCGATAGATTGTTGGAAAATGATTGCCAATGCATCCACTATTTCTAGGGCCACCTCCTTAAGTACTCTGGGATGCAGACAATCAGGCCTTGGGGATTTATTGGCCTTCAATCCCATCAATTTCCCCAACACAATTTCCCGCCTAAAGGATATCCTTCAGTTCCTCCTTCTCACTAGATCCTTGGTCCCCTAGTACATCCGGAAGGTCATTTGTGTCTTCCTTCGTATTTGTTCAATTGGTCTGCCATTTCTTTGTTCCCCATTATTAATTCACTTGAGTCCGACTGCAAGGGACCTACGTTTGTTTTCACCAATCTTTTTCTTTCACATATCTATAGAAGCTTTTGCAGTAAGTTTTTATGTTCCCGGCAAGCTTCCTCTCATACTCTATTTTCCCCTCCTAATTAAACCCTTTGTCCTCCTCTGCTGAATTCTAAATTTCTCCCAGTCCTCAGGTCTGCTGATTTTTCTGGCCAATTTATATGCCTCTTCCTTGGATTTAACACTATCCTTAATTTCCCTTGTTAGCCACGGTTGAGCCACCTTCCCTATTTTATTTTTACTCTAGAAAGGGAAGTACAACTGTTGAAGTTCATCCATGTGATCTATAAATGTTTGCCATTGCCTATCCACTGTCAACCCTTTAAGTATCATTTGCCAGTCAATTCTAGCCAATTCACGCCTCATCCATTCAAAGTTAGTTTTCCTCAAGTTTACAACCCGAGTTTATGAATTTACTGTGTCACTCTCAACCTTAAAGAATTCTACCATATTATGGTCACTCTTCCCCAAGGGGCCTCGCACAACAAGATTGCTAATTAGTCCTTTCTCATTACACATCACCCAGTCTAGGATGGCCAGCTCTCTAGTCGGTTCCTCCACATATTGGTCAAGAAAACCATCCCTAATACACTCCAGGAAATCCTCCTCTACCGCATTGCTACCAGTTTGGTTAACCCAATCTATATGTAAATTAAAGTCACCCATGATAACTGCTGTACCTTTATTGCACACATCCCTTATTTCTTGTTTTATGCTTTCCCCAACCTCATTACTACTGTTTGGTGGCCTGCACACAACTCCCACCAGCGTTTTCTGCCCATTGGTATACCGCAGCTCCACCCATACCGATTCCACATCATCCAAGCCAATGTCTTTCCTTACTATTCACTGGTTCTCCCTTGTCCACTCTACATTACATCCTCAAAAAATTCTAGAAGATTTGACGAGCATGATTTCCCTTTCATAAATCCATGCTGACTTGGACCGATCCTGTCACTGCTTTCCAAATGCGCTGCTATTTCATCTTTAATAATTGATTCCAACAATTTCCTCACCACCGATGTCAGGCTAACCGGTCTATAATTCCCTGTTTTCTCTCTCCCTCCTTTTTTAAAAAAGTGGTGTTACATTAGCTACCCTCCAGTCCATAGGAACTGATCCAGAATCTATAGACTGTTGGAAAATTACCACTAATGATCACCAATTTTCTTCAACATGCATCAATATTAGAAGCACGTAAAAACACTGTGGCCTTCTTGTGACAAGCACAAACCACTGGTCTTTAGACATTTCTGATCCCAACATAATATTTCTAATCTAAACATTCTACGATGGAACTATCCACAGCTAGTTGGTTGCAAACACCAACTGTTGCTCAGTGAACTCTGTCTCTCTCCCTCTCCCTCTCTCGAATGATACCAACCACATTTTCCCCTCTATCAAATGAACTTAACACAAACACCTTTCAGAAGCTGAATTAACCGAGTTCCATATGCCAACATCCCTCTAATTTTCCATTCACTGAAACTGAAAAGAAACCGGCAGATTGTACCAGTCAGGATTTGAAAGATATTTACAACAGATTCTAGATGATCTTAGAATTAGCATTGTTCTTTAATCGCTCCACTCGAGGAGTTTGATAACAGATTTTCCTGTGACTATAGAGCTGGGTTATTGGGCCGTGATGTGTTTACTTGTTCATCTTGTTGACTCTAAACCTTTGCCAATTATTTGATGTGATCAGTTTGCTTTTACTTATTTATTTTTTTAATACATTTCCTGAGTGGAATCAAATTTAAATTGAAACCATGTTTGCAGGTCTGATGCTCTGTTGACACATCGAAGGTGAAAGAGATGCTGTGGGGCACACGCTAAGTCCAGTAGCTGAAAGTGATCAACAGACTGGGTTCTGTGTTTAGTGATTCTGGGCATGTTACCGATAACAACCCTGGATACCAAGATGAGGAGAGGCACTCTGGAAGAAATGGGGAATTGGGACTTGTCCATGAGAGTTACCGAAGGTATGAGAACAGAAATAATATCACGTTAGAAAGGAGAAAAGGCCCAAAATTGGAGCAGTCGGTAACAGGACTTCAATTAGTCTCCTCTTATCTTGGTGACATCAAATACCAACACATTGTGTTATTTGAAATTTCAAAATCTTAAACTCCAACCCAGTTATAGGGGTTGTTAGCATCAGTTGAAACAAACCCCAACTATCAGAATGAGCACGATGTAATTAACAGCAGCAATAACAGTAGAACACAGCCCCTGCAGTCACTTGTGAACTCGCCGGACCCATGGGATCTTGTTCGGGCCTGAGGCCCACCACACCGGGTGTTTATAAAGTGGATAATGTGGATAATGGGGCTCGGGGCCGCACTCGGTGCTTTTCACCCAGAGTTTCCCCTCAGAGTAACCCACTCCCTGGAGCGCGCTCACCTTCCGTGTTACCGCCTGGCACCACTGCCCCACCATGCACTCTCAGCTCACACTGCCCAGCTGATTACCGCAGGTCTGGACCAACTCGCTGCGTAAAAATGTTTTTTCTTATGTTGCCTTTGGTCACAATACTCTAGTTGAGGCCAAACCTGTATCTTATACAGGTTCATCATAATATCCACACTTTTGTACTCTAGCTTCTTCTTAGGCAATGCCTTGGAGTCGAGGATGACTTGCTTCCACACTAATGAGTTCTCAGGTGACTGATGAATCCAATGCGGGACCTACAGTCTCTGTCACAGGTGGGGCAGATGGTGGGGTTGATGGGATTTTGTTTGAAGGGACAGGTGGGTGGGGTATTTGGGTTGTCGTGCGCTCCTTCCGCTGTTTGGGCTTGGCTTCCGCTAGCTCCAGGCGAAGAGCGGCAGTTGGGGAGAGGCGGGAGCAGTGTCGGAGCGGCCTATAAAAGGCCCAGCGGGAGCTTGAGTACCAGCGGCAATTGGTGAGAGGTGGGAGCAGTGTCGGAGCGGCCTATAAAAGGCCCAGCGGGAGCTTGAGTACCAGCGGCAATTGGTGAGAGGTGGGAGCATTGTCGGAGCGGCCTATAAAAGGCCCAGCGGGAGCTTGAGTACCAGCGGCAATTGGTGAGAGGTGGAAGCAGTGTCGGAGCGGCCTATAAAAGGCCCAGCGGGAGCTCGAGAGTCAGTGTCGGAGCGGCCTATAAAAGGCCCAGCTTGTGCAGCTACAGCGGGAGAGAAAGCAAAATAGAAGTAGAAAGGAATCAAAAGGTGACGTCACTGCCAATGGGGTAAGTGATTGGCTGGTGATTGGTGAGTAGCTTTTATTTTTATATCAGTAAGTGAACTGTAATATTGTTATTACCAATTTAAGGGTATCTAAGGGTTAAGGCATGGCAGGAGAGCTCGGTCACGTGATATGCTCCTCCTGTGCCATGTGGGAACTCAGGGACACTTCCGGTGTCCCTGACGACGACGTGTGTGAGAAGTGTATCCGCCTCGAGCTTCTGACGGTCCGCGTTACGGAATTGGAGCGGAGTGTGGATTCACTCTGGAGCATCCACGATGCTGAGAATGACGTGAGTATCACGTGTAGTGAGTTGGTCTTACCGCAGGAGAAGGGTCCACAGCCAGATAGGGAATGGAAGACCAGCAGGAAGAGCAGTGCAAGGAAGGTAGTGCAGGGGTCCCCTGTGGTCATCCCCCTGCAAAACAGATACACCGTTTTGAGTACTGTTGGGGGCGGATGACTCATCAGGGGAGGGCAGCAGCAGACAAGTTCATGGCACTGTGGCTGGCGCTGCTGCACAGGAGGGCAAGAAAAAGAGTGGGAGCGCGATAGTGATAGGGGATTCAATTGTGATGGGAATAGATAGGCGTTTCGGCGGCCGCAACCGAGACTCCAGGATGATATGTTGCCTCCCTGGTGCAAGGGTCAAGGATGTCTCGGAGCGGGTGCAGGACATTCTGAAATGGGAGGGAGAACAGCCAGTTGTCGTGGTGCACATTGGTACCAACGACATAGGTAAAAAAAGGGATGAGGTCCGATGAAACGAATTTAAGGAGCGAGGAGCTAAATTAAAAAGTTGGACCTCAAAAGTAGTAATCTCGGGATTGCTACCAGTGCCACGTGCTAGTCAGAGTAGGAATCGCAGGATAGCGCAGATGAATACGTGGCTTGAGCAGTGGTGCAGCAGGGAGGGATTCAAATTCCTGGGGCATTGGAACCGGTTCTGGGGGAGGTGGGACCAGTACAAACCGGACGGTCTGCACCTGGGCAGGACCGGAACCAATATCCTAGGGGGAGTGTTTGCTAGTGCTGTTGGGGAGGAGTTAAACTAATATGGCAGGGGGATGGGAACCAATGCAGGGAGACAGAGGGAGACAAAAGGGAGGCAGAGGCAGGAGACTGGAGGGGGGGGGTGGTGGGGGGCATAGAGGCTCAGGGCGGGGAACAGGAAGGGCCACTGTGTGGCAGAATTCTAAAAGGAGAAAGGGTGTTAAAAAAACAAGCCTGAAGGCTTTGTGTCTTAATGCAAGGAGTATCCGCAATAAAATGGATGAATTAACTGTGCAAATAGATGTTAACAAATATGATGTGATTGGGATTATGGAGACGTGGCTCCAGGATGATCAGGGCTGGGAACTCAACATCCAGGGGTATTCAACATTCAGGAAGGATAGAATAAAAGGAAAAGGAGGTGGGGTAGCATTGCTGGTTAAAGAGGAGATTAATGCAATAGTTAGGAAAGACATTAGCTTGGATGATGTGGAATCTATATGGGTAGAGCTGCAGAACACCAAAGGGCAAAAAACGTTAGTGGGAGTTGTGTACAGACCTCCAAACAGTAGTAGTGATGTTGGGGAGGGCATCAAACAGGAAATTAGGGGTGCATGCAATAAAGGTGCAGCAGTTATAATGGGTGACTTTAATATGCACATAGATTGGGCTAGCCAAACTGGAAGCAATACAGTGGAGGAGGATTTCCTGGAGTGCATAAGGGATGGTTTTCTAGACCAATATGTCGAGGAACCAACTAGGGGGGAGGCCATCTTAGACTGGGTGTTGTGTAATGAGAGAGGACTAATTAGCAATCTCATTGTGCGAGGCCCCTTGGGGAAGAGTGACCATAATATGGTGGAATTCTGCATTAGGATGGAGAATGATACAGTTAATTCAGAGACCATGGTTCAGAACTTAATGAAGGGTAACTTTGAAGGTATGAGGCATGAATTGGCTAGGATAGATTGGTGAATGATACTTAAGGGGTTGACTGTGGATGGGCAATGGCAGACATTTAGAGACCGCATGGATGAATTACAACAATTGTACATTCCTGTCTGGCGTAAAAATAAAAAAGGGAAGGTGGCTCAACCGTGGCTATCAAGGAAATCAGGGATAGTATTAAACCCAAGGAAGTGGCATACAAATTGGCCAGAAATAGCAGTGAACCCAGAGACTGGGAGAAATTTAGAACTCAGCAGAGGAGGACAAAGGGTTTGATTAGGGCAGGGAAAATGGAGTACGAGAAGAAGCTTGCAGGGAACATTAAGACGGATTACAAAAGTTTCTATCGATATGTAAAGAGAAAAAGGTTAGTAAAGACAAACGTGGGTCCCCTGCAGTCAGAATCAGTGGAAGTCATAACGGGGAACAAAGAAATGGCGGACCAATTAAACAAGTACTTTGGTTCGGTATTCACTAAGGAGAACATTAACAACCTTCCGGATATAAGAGTGGTCAGAGGGTCTAGTAAGGAGGAGGAACTGAGGGAAATCCTTATTAGTCAGGAAATTGTGTTGGGGAAATTAATGGGATTGAAGGCCAGTAAATCCCCAGGGCCTGATGGACTGCATCCCAGAGTACTTAGGGAAGTGGCCTTGGAAATAGCAGATGCATTGACAGTCATTTTCCAACATTCCATTGACTCTGGATCAGTTCCTATCGAGTGGAGGGTAGCCAATGTAACCCCACTTTTTAAAAATGGAGGGAGAGAGAAAACAGGGAATTATAGACTGGTCAGCCTGACATCGGTAGTGGGTAAGATGATGGAATCAATTATTAAGGATGTCATAGCAGCGCATTTGGAAAGAGGTGACATGATAGGTCCAAGTCAGCATGGATTTGTGAAAGGGAAATGACGCTTGACAAATCTTCCAGAATTTTGAGAGGATGTTTCCAGTAGAGTGGACAAGGGAGAACCAGTTGATGTGGTATATTTGGACTTTCAGAAGGCTTTCGACAAGGTCCCACACAAGAGATTAATATGCAAAGTTAAAGCACATGGGATTGGGGGTCGTGTGCTGACATGGGATTGGGGGTAGTGCTGACATGGATAGAGAACTGGTTGTCAGACAGGAAGCAAAGAGTAGGAGTAAATGGGTACTTTTCAGAATGGCAGGCGGTGACTGGTGGGGTACCGCAAGGTTCTGTGCTGGGGCCCCAGCTGTTTACACTGTACATTAATGATTTAGACGAGGGGATTAAATGTTACACAGCCAGATAGGGGATGGGTGACCAACAGGAAGAGCAGTGGAAGGAAGGTAGTGCAGGGGTCCCCTGTGGTCATCCCCATGCAAAGCAGCCAAGTCTATGGCACCATGGGTGGTTCTGCTGCACAGGAGGGCAGGAAAAAGAGTGCGAGAGCTATAGTGATAGGGGATTCAATCGTAAGGGGAATAGATGGACGTTTCTGTGGCCGCAACCGAGACTCCAGGATGGTATGTTGCCTCCCTGGAGCAAGGGTCAAGGATGTCTCAGACCGGGTGCAGGACATTTTGAAAGAGGAGGGTAAACAGCCAGTTGTCGTAGTGCATATAGGTACCAGCGATATCGGTAAAAAAACAGGATGAGGTCCTACAAGACAAATTTAGGGAGCTAGGAGCTAAATCAAAAAGTAGGACCTCAAAGTAGTAATCTCAGGATTCTTCCAGTGCCACATGCTAGTGAGAGTAGGAATCACAGGATAGCTCAGATGAATACGTGGCTTGAGGAGTGGTGCAGAAAGGAGGGATTCAAATTCCTGGGACATTGGAACCAGTTCTGGGGGAGGTGGAACCAGAACAAACTGGACGATTGGCACCTGGGCAAGACCGGAACCAATATCCTAGGGGGAGTGTTTGCTGGTGCTGTTGGGGAGGGGTTAAACTAATATGGCAGGGGGATGGGAACCTATGCAGGGAGACAGAGGAAAGTAGAATGGGGGCAGAAGCAAAAGATAGAAAGAAGAAAAGTAAAAGTGGAGGGCAGAGAAACCCAAGGCAAAAAGCAAAAAGGGCCACATTACAGCAAAGGGTGTTAAAAAGACAAGCCTGAAGGCTCTGTGCCTCAATGCGGGAGTATTTGGAATAAGGTGGACGAATTAACTGCGCAGATAGCAGTTAACGGATATGATGTAATTGGCATCACAGAGACATGGCTCCAGGGTGACCAAGGCTGGGAACTCAACATCCAGGGGTATTCAACATTTAGGAAGGATAGACAGAAAGGAAAAGGAGGTGGGGTGGTATTGCTGGTTAAAGAGGAAATTAATGCAATAGTAAGGAAGGACATTAGCTTGGATGATGTGGAATTTGTATGGGTGGAGCTACAGAATACCAAAGGGCAGAAAACACTCGTGGGAGGTGTGTACAGACCACCAAAAAGTAGTAATGAGGATGGTGACAGCAAACAAGAAATTAGGGATGCATGCAATAAAGGTACAGCAGTTATCATGGGCGACTTTAATCTACATATTGACTGGGCTAACCAAACTGGTAGCAATGCGGTGGAGGAGGATTTCCTGGAGTGTATCAGGGATGGTTTTCTAGACCAATATGTCGAGGAACCAACTAGAGGGTTGGCCATCCTAGACTGACTGATGTGTAATGACAAAGGACTAATTAACAATCTTGTTGTGCGAGGCCCCTTGGGGAAGTGTTACCATAATATGGTAGAATTCTTTTTTAAGATGGAGAGTGACACAGTTAATTCAGAGACTAGGGTCCTGAACTTCGGTGGTATGAGACGTGAATTGGCTAGAATAGACTGACGGGTGATACTTAAAGGGTTGTTGGTGGATAGACAATAGCAGACATTTAAAGATCACATGGATGACCTTCAAAAATTGTACATCCCTATCTGGAGTAAAAATAAAACAGGGAAGGTGGCTCAACCGTGGCTAACAAGGGAAACTAAGGATAGTGTTAAATCCAAGGAAGAGGCATATAAATTGGCCAGAAAAATCAGCAAACCTGAGGACTGGGAGAATTTTGTAATACAGCAGAGGAGGACAAAGGGTTTAATTAGGAGAGGTAAAATAGAGTACGAGAGGAAGCTTGCTGTGAACATAAAAACTGACTGCAAAAGCTGCTACAGATGTGAAGAGAAAAAGATTAGTGAAGAGAAAAAGATTAGTGAAAACAAACAGATTCAGGTGAATTTATAATGGGGAACAAAGAAATGGCGGACCAGTTAAACAAATACTGGTTCTGTCTTCACAAAGGAAGACACAAATAACCTTCCGGAAATACTAGAGGACCGAGGGTCTAGTGAGAAGGAGGAACTGAAGGATATCCTTATAAAAGCGGGATTTTGATGGGATTGAAGGCCGCTAAATTCCCGAGGCCTGATACTTAAATAAGTGGCTCTAGAAATAGTGGATGCATTGGTGATCATTTTTCAACAGTCTATCGACTCTGGATCAGTTCCTATGGACTGAAGGGTAGCTAATGTAACACCACTGTTTAAAAAAGGGAGAGAAAATGGGTAATTATAGACTGGTTAGCCTGACATCAATAGTGGGGAAAATGTTGGAATCACTTATTAAAGATGAAATTGCAGCACATTTGGAAACCAGTGACAGGATCGGCATAGATTTATGAAAGGGAAATCATGCTTGAAAAATCTTCTGGAATTTTTTGAGGATGTAACTAGTAGAGTGGACAAGGGAGAACGAGTGGATGTGGTGTATTTGGACTTTCAAAAGGCTTTTGACAAGGTCCCACACAAGAGATTGGTGTGCAAAATCAAAGTGCATGGTATTGGGGGTAATGTACTGACGTGGATAGAGAACTGGTTGGCAAACAGGAAGCAGAGAGTCAGGATAAACAAGTCCTTTTCAGAATGGCAGGCAGTGATGAGTGGAATGTCACAGGGCTCAGTGCTGGGACCCCAGCTATTTACAATATACATTAATGATTTATATGAAGGAATTGAGTGCAATATCTCCAAGTTTGCAAATACAGTAAACTGGGTGGCAGTGTGAGCTGTGAGGACGCTAAAAGGCTGCAGGGTGATTTGGACAGGTTCGGTGAGTGGGCCAATGCATGGCAGATGCAGTATAGAAACATAAAAAATAGGTGCAGGAGTAGGCCATTCGGCCCTTCGAGCCTGCATCACCATTCAATAAGATCATGGCTCATCATTCCCTCAGTACCCCTTTCCTGCTTTCTCTCCATACCCCTTGATCCCTTAGCCGTAAGGGCCATATCTAACTCCCTCTTGAATATATCCAATGAACTGGCATCAACAACTCTCTGCGGTAGGGAATTCCACAGGTTAACAACTCTGAGTGAAGAAGTTTCTCCTCATCTCAGTCCTAAATGGCCTACACCTTATCCTAAGACGGTGTCTGCTGGTTCTGGACTTCCCCATCATCGGGAACATTCTTCCCGCATCTAACCTGTCCAGTCCCGTCCCGTCCGAATCTTATAAGTTTCTATGAAATTCCCCCTCATCCTTCTAAGTTAACGTCAGTGTATAAAGGCCCATTTGATCCAGTCTCTCCTCATATGTCAGTCCCGCCATCAGGCAATCAGTCTGGTGAATCTTCGCTGCATTCCCTCAATAGCAAGAATGTCCTTCCTCAGATTAGGAGACCAAAACTGGACACACTATTCCAGGTGAGGCCTCACCAAGGTCTTGTACAACTGCAGTAAGACCTCCCTGCTCCTATACTCAAATCCCCTAGCTATGAAGGCCAACATACCATTTGCCTTCTTCGCCGCCTGCTGTACCTGCATGCCAACTTTCAATGACTGATGAACCATGACACCCAGGTCTCCTTGCACCTCTTCCTTTCCTAATCTGCCGCCATTCAGATAATATTCTGTCTTCGTGTTTTTGCCCCAAAGTGGATAACCTCACATTAATCCACATTATACTGCATCTGCTATGCATTTGCCCACTCACCTAACCTGTCCAAGTCACCCTGCAGCCTCCGAGCGTCCCGCTCACAGCTCACACCGCCACCCAGTTTCAAATCCTCATTTATTTTTTTCCTCTGAGCCCCTGAACCTCATCTGGCAGTGTAATGTTGGCGAGTGGTGATTGATTGCCCTGGGAACCAACAGGGAGAGAGGTCGGAGGGCCCAGGGAGCAGCGTGTTCTGCAACCAATCGTGGAACTTGAGGGGTGGAACCCGAGTCGGACAATCAGGTAAGTCAGTGTGAACCCATTAAACAATTTATGGTTTAAAAACAAACGCAATATTTATTTTGTCAACCAAACAGGTTAACATTTGTCACTATTTTGTTTCCCTGGTGCGATGTTAAAGTTCTTTTCACAGGTAGTGGAGTTTCAGACACTTCAGTGCCAAGTGGACCAGGTGTTGAAAAGATCATTCATTTCCCTCTTTCCATGTCGCTGTAAGTAAATGGTAGAGATTGATTTCCCCTCATTATGTATCTGTTTGAGGGCAGTGACTGGAGCCGAACCCCAACATCACGCAGCACCTGCAGGAGTGAAACGGAGAAAAATCAGAGCGTGCATTGAATCTGGATTTCAAAGAGAGGATGTGACGAGGAGAGTGCGCGTTGGACGGGGGACTTGCAGCTTAGGGACAAGAGACGAAAGAATGTTTCAGAGAAACTAGAACTATGTGTTCAGAATTTCTACCCTGTACTTAGTGATGACTTTTGTAAATTATGAGGGCAGGTTGTAGAGACTAGGCTTGTATTCCCTTGCCTATAGAAGATTAAAGGGTGATCTAATTGAGGCGTTTTATGATTAAAAGAGATGATAGGGTAGATAAAGAAACTATTTCCTATGGGGGGGGAAAAAAGAGTCCAAAACAAGAGGTCATAACCTTAAAATTAGAGCTAGGCCATTTAGTGGTGATGACAGGAAGCACTTCATCACACAAGCTGGAACATGTACCCGAGAGTAACCGAAGGTATGAGAACTGAAATAATCTAGAGTTAGAAAGCAGGAAAGGCCCAAAAATGGAACAGTCTGTAATACGACATCAGGTAGTTTCCTCTTATCTTGGAGACATCAAATGCTCGACAGTGTGTTTGAAAGAAAGTTGATTTACTTCACATATCAAAATATTAAACTCCAGCCCAGTTTTAGGGTTATTAACATCAGCAGAACAAACTCCAACTGTCAGTCCTGGATGTGATTAACAGCAGAATCCAAGCACTGCAGTCACATGTGAATTTGATGGTGTCTCAGCAGGTGGGATGAACAGGTCAATCTTCCCACACAGGGAGCAGGTGAACGGCCTCTGCCCGGTGTGAACTCTCTGGTGTCTCCACAGGGTATATGACCGAGTCAATCTCTTCCCACACATGGAGCAGGGGAACAGTCTTTCTCCGGTGAGTATGTTGATGTTTCAGCAGGTTAGACGAATCAGTGAATCCCTTCCCACATTCGGAGCAGATGAACGGCCTCTCCCCAGTGTGAACTCGCTGGTGTTTCAGCAGGTTGGACGAATCAGTGAATCGCTTCCCACATTCAGAGCAGGTGAACAGCCTCTCCCCAGTGTGAACTCGCTGGTGTGTCAACAGGTGGGATGACTGAGTGAATCTCTTCCCACACAGTGAGCAGGTAAACGGCCTCTCCCTAGTGTGAACTCGCTGGTGTGTCAACAGGTGGGATGACAATGAGAATCCCTTCCCACACACGGAGCAGGTAAACGGCCTCTCCCCAGTGTGAATTCGCTGGTGTGTCAGCAGGTTGGATGACTGAGTGAATCCCTTCCCACACAGTGAGCAGGTGAATGGCCTCTCCCCAGTGTGAACTCGCTGGTGTTTTAGCAGGTTGGATGAGTGAGTGAATCCCTTCCCACACTCGGTGCAGGTGAACGGTCTCTCCCCAGACTGACTGCGTTGGTGTGTCAGTAGATCCCTTGTGCTTTTAAAGCTCTTCTCACAGTCAGAACATTTAAAGGGTCTATCATCAGTGTGAGCAAGTTGGTGTGAAGTGAGGTTGGATAACTGTGTGAATCCCTCCCCACACACAGTGCAGGTGAACGGCCTCTCCCCAGTGTGAACTCGCTGGTGTGTCAGCAGGTGGGATGGCGGTGTGAATCCCTTCCCACACTCTGAGCAGGTGAATAGCCTCTCCCCGGTGTGACTGCAGTGATGAGTTTCCAGATCAGACAGGGAATTGAATCTCTTCCCACATTCCCACGGTTTCTCCATGGTGGGGGTGTCCCTGTGTCTCTCCAGGTTGGATGATCAGTTGAAGCCTTGTCCACACACAGAACACGTGTACGGTTTCTCCCCACTGTGAATGGTGCGATGTTTTTTCAGGCTGTGTAACTGGTTAAAGCTCTTTCCACAATCAGTGCACTGGAACACTCTCACTCGGGTGTGTGCGTCTCGGTGCTTTTCCAGTCACACTGATGTTTGAAATAGTTTCCCACAGACAGAACAGACAAACATTTCTTCTTCCACATTCAAAGGCAGATGATATTCAGATGAATGGAGTAACTCGGTCAGATCTTGATGCGATGTCTCGTTTGAGTTTCCCATCTGCAAATCCTCCCCTTCTAAAGCCCTGTAAAAGGAGTTTAGAAAAACCATCACTGAATGCAGGATAGAAATTCAGAACAGACAATTCTAGTTTTCATAGAAATTTACATCACAGAAGGAGGCCATTCAACCCAGTGTGTGTGTGCTGGCTGACAAACAGCTGTACAGTCGAATCCCACTTTCCAGCTCTTGGTCCGTAGTCCTGTTGGTTATGGCACTTCAAGTGCATATCCAAGTACGTTTTAAATGCTATGAGGGTTTCTGCCTCTTCCACCCTTTCAAGCAGTGTTCCAGACCCCCTCCATCCTGTGTGGAAAAAATTCTCCTGAAATCCCCTCTAAACCTTCTACCAATTACTTTAAATCTATGCCTCCTGGTTATTGATGAATCTGCCAAGGTGAATAGGTCCTTCCTAGCCACTCGATCTAGGCCCCTCAATTTTATGCACCTCAGCCTCCTCTGTTCGAAAGAAAACAACCCCAGCCTAGCCAATTTTCCTCATAGCTAAAAATTCACCAGTCCAGGCAACATCCTCATATCTCTTCTGTACCCTCTCGTTCCTGTAATGTGGTGACCAGAACTGCACGCAGTACTCGAGCTGTGGCCTAACTCTTGTTTTATACAGTTCAAGCACAACCTCCCTGCTCTTGTATTCTATGCCTCGGCAAGTATTCCGTATGCCTTCTTAACCACATTATTCTATCTGTCCTGCTACCTTCAAGGATTTATGGACCTGCACACCAAGGTCCCTCTGTTCCTCTACACTTCAATGTCCGACCATTTATTGTGTATTCCCTTGCCTTGTTAGACCTCCCCATTACCTCACTGCATTACCTCACACTGCTTGAATTCCATTTGCCACTGTCCTGCCACCTGACCAGTTCATTGATATCTTCCTGCAGTCTGCAGCTTTCTTCTTATCAACTACACAATCAATTTTCATATAATCTGCAAACCTCTTAATCATATCCCCTACATTCAAGTCTAAATCATTGATTATATACCACAAAAAGCAAGGGACCAAGTACTGAGCCCTGTGGAACCCCACTGGAAACAACCTTCCAGTCACAAAAACACCCATCAACCATTACCCTTTGCTTCCTGCCTCAGCCTATTTTAGATCAACTTGCCACTTTGCCTCGGATCCCATCGGCTTTTACTTTCGTGATCAGTCTGCCATGTGGGACCTTATCAAAAGCCTTGCTAAAATCCTTATAGACTACATCAAACGCACCACTCTCATCAACTCTCCATGTTACCTCCTTAAAAACTTCAATCAAGTTAGTCAGACATGACCTTCCCTTAACAAATCCATGCGGACTGTCCCTGATTAACCAGTGTCTTTCTGAATGAAGATTTATCCTGTCCCTCAGGATTTTTTCCAATAATTGAAAGTCCAAATTGGGGGAACTGAATTGTATTTTGTCATCCCATCGAGATTGGGAGCAGAGGGACAATAAATAATATTAATAAATTATTTTAAAAATCGGTGAGCAGACAGACCTGCAGTATGTTCACTATTCAAGCTGACCAAAATCAGGCCGTTTGTATTGGATTTGGAGACAAAACTGTAATAAACCCTCAGCGGAGACTCACACCCCATTGAGTAAACTCCAGAAGATAATTTTTTCTGGTGATTTCTATTAATTTCGATTTAATGAAAGCCGTAACCGACAGGTTCAATTAATGTTTATTTTCCAAATGTAGCTTGTAAGAGTGAACAACTTTAATTAGGGGTAAAGTAAATCGTTGTAATTAAAATAAAACTAAAAGACTGAGAGTAAGGTTTAAAATGCGTTCATGGTACAATAGTTGAATTAGGCAGAAACACTAAGGTCAAAGGTCAGAGAAATTCTCTTGGGAGATAAGAACACCCACAAGATTTATGTAGACAGCTCACAGAAATAATGAGGAGGCCACGATGTTCCAGCCACAGGAGATAACAGGGACAATGCCTCTTTTAAGCAGAGGGTAGCCATATGTCTGCCAAGGACATTAGTCTGAGAATTAGCCTGGGAAGACGTTCCCAGAAATGTAACACATAACCTGTAGGGGGCTATTCCCTAGCAACAGTCGTCAGAACTGAATGTACCAATGGAATCATTAGAAATTATTGTAACCAATAAAATTAATGTGACTGTAGCAGCCAATGAAATTGTTGTAACCTGTATTAACCAATGGAACACTTCCCCGCGTAGTTCCACCATTTTGACTGTATCTAAACTGTATAAAAATGTAATTACACAGCTTGTCCTGCGAGATCGATGTTGAGAGCACTCAGTAACGGTACTGATGAGGCCGGATCTCCCTTGATTAATCAGTTTTTAATAAACAACTCTTTTGCTCTATAAAAGACCTTTCATGTGAGTGTTATATTTTTAATACCCCACAACATTATGGCGCTGCAAGCAGGGTTACAAGGGGCAGCCTACAGACAAACGTACACGAATCCATCACGAGTGGGTATCTTCAACTACCACTCATAATCTGACATGAGCCATTACGAGACGTGTCTGTTGCCCCGGGGTACTTGAATCTGTGAAAGGTCTGCTATGGTGTAAAAGACTTTGGGGAATTGGGAAGTCACGATAGACACTATCAGAAGGCATCGATGTGGATATGGCCTCCAAGTTCAGGTAGAGGAACCATCAGTGTCTAGAATACAGATAAATCGATAAGGGTGTCGATGGGATTGCAGGCTCTAGGGGTTGGGGAAGCTGACTGGAGGGACTGGAATACAGTTTAATTGATAAGAAGTCGGTGGGACTGTAGACACCGGGGTTAGGTGATACAAGTGGGAAAACAGTCAGTATCTGAGAATACAGTGATATAAGGGTAGACGTATCAAAAACTGAGTATGACGTGTAAAGATATGCTGGACACTGCTCCCTAATGGGGGGACTAGGATATTTTTCAGACGACCATAAAAAAACCTGATAGTGACTATCTTAAGTGACATATGGATCCAAAAATAGAGCCGGCCAAACAATTAATAAACTTTGTTGAATGAAAAGAGGCTTTTGTGAATGTCTGTCTTTGAATGAAAGTGCTTGTGTGATTTTTGACTGCGGAATATTTGAGGTGGGAATTAATGAATTTTTCAAGTGTCTGAAAGCCTGTTTGGAAAAAATGGTGGAGCTGTGTGTTTGTTTTAGCTCCACCCACTTTTTCGGACAGTGAAAGTTTTTTTTTAAACCTTTTGTAGTGTTGTCCTGTATGTGGGAAGTTTTAAGAAAGTGTGACCCTAGAATTGAATTACATTTTAAGTTAGAAGCACAGGTGCGGATTTATTTGGATGATAAGTTACGGAGCTAGGAAATTCACAAAAGATAGGTTTGTTGAGCAAAAGATGCGTGGTCCCGTTGGTTTTTAAAAAAATTTCGACATGCTCATTTACTTGTCAAAAGAAAACATATAATCATCGATTACATTGGGTTGAAAGACAATAAATTTAGCCTAGAAATGAGATAAAGAACGGAGAAGGGAAATTGTAATGCCTTTTTAAAAAAAAAAAGCCTGCCTGGTTCTCTCGAGGCTGCGGGACGGGGAACTACGCCCCCATTTTCCTTTGTGCAAAACCTTGACATGAAAGCTTGTAGCTCAGTAAAAAGAGTTTTAAATAAAAGATTGGCAGTACAATATTTGAATTGTGATTGAGATACTTCAGGTGATTCTCCTTGATAAACATTTTGGTTGTATTGGAAAATCTTGGGTTTGGAAGCCTTTTTAATAAAATTACACAACTACTGCGTTAGAAGCTGAAGCTTAAAAAGATGTAATTTATGAGATACTGTATCACAAAATTGAAGTTACAGAGCAAAAGATTAGAGGTTTTGATGTTCAGCTTCTAAAACAGAAATTGGGCACACAATTATAAAACAAGTACTTTGCATTGTGATCTGTGAATCACTATAAGCATAAATGAGAAGTCCGATTAAAAAATAGTATTACCATATTTGACATTTTTTAATCCAACAATAAATACAAATATTACAAAAGGGGAGCCGAGATTAGGATGGGAACAGTGAAGAGTTCATTTTGTTGTGAAGGTTTCAAGTACCACGGGTTGAGAAGGCACAACAAAATACTGAGATACATTCAAAATAAAATGTTAAATCTGATCTCTTTAAAAATAAAAATAAATAAAACTAAAAGGTTTGAAAACAATCTAGAAATACCTTGGGGGAACAGAGTAATTTTGACAGGCATGCTAATGTGGGAAGTGCCCAACTACCCGATAAAACCAGAAGCCGCACAGGCTGTGAGACAGATAGTGGAGGGGGTTACTGGAAAGCGGTATACTCAGAGGTAGAGGGAACAACAAATTCCCCTGGCTGGCCCATGCAAAAGCCAGACGGATCATATCAGTTAACTATTGATTATACTGCCCTCAATAAGGTGACTCCCTGTCAACATCCCATCGTGGCCAGCCCAGCCACAATATTTAATGGATTAAAACCAGAGCATAAGATCTTCACAGTATTAGACATAGCCAATGGATTCTGGTCCATACCCCTGGCAAAAGAGTCCCAAGATAAATTAGCCTTCAGTCAGCGACCATCAGTACACCTGGACACGGGTCCCACAAGGGTTCCACAATAGTCCGTCTATATTCCACCGGACTATGAGTCGAGCCATAGAAAAGGTGGATTTAACCCCGTATAGGAGTACTATACTACAATACATAGATGATCTTACTAATAACATCCGAGGATGATAGGGGGCATACAGGAGTACGTATAGAGATCCTGGAAGTCTTGCAGGACACAGGATTCAAAGTAAATCCCAAAAAAGGCATAAATCAGACAAGCTGTGGAATAGTACCTGGGACACGAAATATCCCAAGGAACTAGGACCATGTCCAATGACAGGAAGGAGGCCATTAGGATTATGCCCCGACCAAAAACAGTCAGAGGGGTGCGTACGGGACTGGGGCTCTTTAACTATTGCAGGAATTTTGTACCTAACTTCGTGGCAATCGCAGAACCAATGCAGTGGCTAGTGAAAGTGGGAAAACCATCCTTAGAAACTGTAGAGTGGAGCCCGAACAAGAAGCAGCATAGGGTAATCTGAAGGAAGCCCTAATGTCAGCTCCAGGGCTGGGACTTCCGAACATGGATCTCCCGTTCCATATATAGGGGCCAAGTTTCGGCCTGAGTTGCTCCTGTTTTTTTTGGAGCAACTGGTTTCGAATGGAGTATCTTAGAAATTTGAATTCTCGGCATTTAGTTTGCTCCAGTTCTAGTCAGTGAGAACTGTTTCACTTTGGAACAGAAATTTTTTTTCAAAGGGGGTGTGTCCGGCCACTTACGCCTGTTTTCAAAGTTTAGGCAGTGAAAACTTACTCCAAACTAACTTAGAATGGAGTAAGTGAAGATTTTTGTACGTTCGAAAAAACCTTGTCTACACTTTAGAAAATCAGGCGTAGGTTACTAATTAGGCGTAGGGAATGGGGAGGGGGGGTTTAAAGGGAAGTTTACAAACATTAAACACTTCAGTTTTACAAATAAAGAGCCATCATCAATAATAAATGATAAATACATCAATAAATCAATCCAAAAAAAATTAAAAATAATTTTTAAAAAATCAATAAATAAAACCTTCTCTACTTACTGACTGCAGCACCGGGGGGGAGAGAAGGAAGGAAGGAAGGAGAGAGAGAGAGGGAAGGAAGGAAGGAAGGAGAGAGAGAGAGGGAAGGAAGGAAGGAAGGAGAGAGAGAGAGGGAAGGAAGGAAGGAAGGAGAGAGAGAGAGAGGGAAGGAAGGAGAGAGGAGGGAGGGAAGGGAGGGGAGAGGAGGGAGGGAAGGGAGGGGAGAGGAGGGAGGGAAGGGAGGGGAGAGGAGGGAGGGAAGGGAGGGGAGAGGAGGGAGGGAAGGGAGGGGAGAGGAGGGAGGGAAGGGAGGGGAGAGGAGGGAGGGAAGGAGGGGAGAGGAGGGAGGGAAGGGAGGGGAGAGGAGGGAGGGAAGGGAGGGGAGAGGAGGGAGGGAAGGGAGGGGAGAGGAGGGAGGGAAGGGAGGGGAGAGGAGGGAGGGAAGGGAGGGGAGAGGAGGGAGGGAAGGGAGGGGAGAGGAGGGAGGGAAGGGAGGGGAGAGGAGGGAGGGAAGGGAGGGGAGAGGAGGGAGGGAAGGGAGGGGAGAGGAGGGAGGGAAGGGAGGGGAGAGGAGGGAGGGAAGGGAGGGGAGAGGAGGGAGGGAAGGGAGGGGAGAGGAGGGAGGGAAGGGAGGGGAGAGGAGGGAGGGAAGGGAGGGGAGAGGAGGGAGGGAAGGGAGGGGAGAGGAGGGAGGGAAGGGAGGGGAGAGGAGGGAGGGAAGGGAGGGGAGAGGAGGGAGGGAAGGGAGGGGAGAGGAGGGAGGGAAGGAAGGGGAGAGGAGGGAGGGAAGGAAGGGGAGAGGAGGGAGGGAAGAAAGGGGAGAGGAGGGAGGGAAGGAAGGGGAGAGGAGGGAGGGAAGGAAGGGGAGAGGAGGGAGGGAAGGAAGGGGAGAGGAGGGAGGGAAGGAAGGGGAGAGGAGGGAGGGAAGGAAGGGGAGAGGAGGGAGGGAAGGAAGGGGAGAGGAGGGAGGGAAGGAAGGGGAGAGGAGGGAGGGAAGGAAGGGGAGAGGAGGGAGGGAAGGAAGGGGAGAGGAGGGAGGGAAGGAAGGGGAGAGGAGGGAGGGAAGGAAGGGGAGAGGAGGGAGGGAAGGAAGGGGAGAGGAGGGAGGGAAGGAAGGGGAGAGGAGGGAGGGAAGGAAGGGGAGAGGAGGGAGGGAAGGAAGGGGAGAGGAGGGAGGGAAGGAAGGGGAGAGGAGGGAGGGAAGGAAGGGGAGAGGAGGGAGGGAAGGAAGGGGAGAGGAGGGAGGGAAGGAAGGGGAGAGGAGGGAGGGAAGGAAGGGGAGAGGAGGGAGGGAAGGAAGGGGAGAGGAGGGAGGG